>NW_009231830.1:723-2465 GCF_000690835.1 Fulmarus glacialis
CAGCCCGGAGCAAGGAGGAGCAGGCTGCTGCGCTCGCCTCTCCCAAGAAGACCAAAGAGCATCATCCTGCCTCCGGGGATTTTAAAGGCAGAGATCGGTGACTCCCCGGCACGGCAGAGCCCGGGGGAACCGGTGACCCAGTGCCAGAGCCAGGGGTGCGGGTGCGAGGGCAGAGCTGCTGCCCCAGGGAGGGCAGAGGGGGGTAAAGCCCCTGGGGTTGGCAATTTTTGCTGGTGCCCATCGCACAGCGGGGCCAATGCACCCTTTGGAAACGGGGACTTGCAAAGGGTTTGGTCTTGCCAAACTCCTGCCGCGGGCAGGGCAGGACGCAGACCACGGGGCTGCTTCTCCGGCAACCCACAGAGGGTACAAGGGGTTTAACCTGGGGGGAACGACTGTTCCCTGTGCTCGCTTTGCACCTCGAGACACAGCTCAGAGCACGTGTACGTACACAACCGCAAAATCAGATACCGCATGATCAGGATTAGGGAACCGTTTTCCTGAGAACAACTTCAATGTAAGACGCTGCCGCTTTGCTTTGATTTAGTGCCCCAAATATTCCTCCCCCCCCAGCGCCGTGTCCTCAGCGTCTGGTCATGCCATGATTCACTGGCCGGGCAGGATGCAACCCTGCTCACCGCGGCACCTCCAAAACGTTGCATTGCTCTTGCTCACCACGGTCAAATGAAACCCGGGATCCATTTTTACGAGCACCAAACCCCCCCCCCGAAACACGCCATCCCCGCCGCGCAGGTTTAAAGCAGCTGTAGCTGCACAACAGCTGTTGAACGGAGGAAGCAGCCAAACTTAGCAACAGGATGTACCCTCAGATAACGTGATCAATATCAGAAATGCAGCTTTTCAAGTGAGAGCTAAACCCATCTGCTAAAACTGGGTGTCTCAGGAGATCGGCACCGATACGGGGCGTCTTTGACTCTGTCTTCGCAACACCCTGATTTCTCTTCTCCCAAGTCACTTACGGTAACTGGGTGACGTCCTCACGGTTTGTGGCAGCTCGTGGTGGGGCGGCGTAGGAGGGATGGCTTTCCGAGTGTGGGACCAGAAGGGAAAAGGGCACGAGCATGCCGGGAGCTCCAGGAAGGGACGGGTGCCTTGTGGGAGCATCACTCCCTGCCCAAACAGACGGGTCCAGCTGGATTAGAAAGCGTCTGGGTGCTGCAGTCGGGGGTGCTTGGATAACATGCCCTGCAATAACAACCCCACACTGTTGGTAAATGCGCTGGCGTGTAACCGCGTTAGCGTGACCCCGGGCTCGCAACGCAGCCAGCCCATTACCAGGCAGGACCAGACATCAGGAGACAACTGGGAAGGCCCCGAAGGAGGGTTTTCCAGGCAAGAGCTGGACAAAACCTACACCAGCTCCACTAAAGCCCACGAACCATCACATGCACAGCAAGTGAGCTCTCCATCGTGGGCTGGGAAAGCCTGTGTGATGGGAGCAGCCACGCACCGGCTCCCATAGCACATCCCAGGGGGCCGCCGCTGATTTACGCCAGCCGAGGATGTGGGATGCTGGGGACAGCAATGGACCAGCAACCTGCAGCAAGCAAGAGAGAGGGTGCAGAGCAGAGCCCCGTCCTGCCCCAGCCCCGTTAGCCATGGCAGCGCCCACACAGCTCCTGTCAGCCCCAGTATTACAAAAGAAAAGGGGAGCCGCCTGCTCAACCCTGTGGCTCCAGGTTGTGCAAAGAACTGAGCTTGGTGGTTGGTAAGAAGAGGCT
>NW_009231830.1:2625-3280 GCF_000690835.1 Fulmarus glacialis
GTGTCCGAGCATGGCAGAGCCATGACCTGCAGATTAACTCCTCCAAACTGTGCTATCGCCTCTACGCACCGGGGCTGGGAGACTCACCCGTGGCCGCGGAGCAGGGGACGGGTGTGGAGGGATGGCAGGGAGCAATGCCTGGCAGCAGCCGGGCAGCTCTGCCAGCACCCAGGGGGGGTCTCAGCCCAGTGGGCACCTCTGTCCCTGCCCGCATGCTTCAGAGGTTAAAAACTTAAGCTCCAGCTAGGAAAAGCCATCTTTCTGGTCTGCCCAGGTCTGGTTTCAGGCCTGCAAATCCGAATGCAAAGCTCGGGGCTGCGGTGCCGGCCCTGCCGCGGCCGCGCAGGGTCCCAGCCTGGCCCTTGCAGGAGCTGGCATCGGTCGATGCTCGTGCACCGGCGAAGCTGCACCGTCCCTGGCATCGGTGGGTCAGCTCGGCTGGCTCTGCCCACCCACCCCCCTCGCTCTGCCCCGCTCTCCGAAGGGCTGAACCTGTTTTTATTACAGAGCTGGCACCGGGAAGGCAAAAAAATAGAACCAAACCCCCCTCATCTCTCTATCTGCAGCCATGCAAGGAATATTGTTCAGCGCAGCACAAAAGCATCCCTGAAAATAGAAGCGCCAGGGCCAGGCCTGCCAGTGGCTGGGGGAGATA
>NW_009231830.1:3329-4831 GCF_000690835.1 Fulmarus glacialis
AGGAGCCTATTGCCTCGGGGATATTGTTCCCTTCTTTTGTCTCAGCCCGGCTCCTTTTTGTTTGACTTTACTTACCATTTCATTCCTCTCCTTTGTGCTGGGGTTCTTTCTTTTGTCTCTCTCTCTCTCCCTTTTCTCTGTGTGATTTGTATTTAGCAATTGTTCCCGGCCTGTTGGAAACACAATGTACTCCGGGCTCTTTTCTCTCCTCCATTCATTACCTATTCAGGTGGGTTTGTCTGCCCATAGGTAACCGGGAGAGTGGGGGGGGGCCTCCCGGAGCTCCCACGGGGTGCAGGAGGAGGCTGGCGGTGGCCTGTGGGGACACCAGGGTCCCCGTGACCCCGGGCCCGGCACCGGGTTCTCTTCTCCCTCTGTGACAAATGAGCACCGGGAAAAGGACAAATCAGACCCCAACTCACTGCTGCCCCGTTCTCAGCAGATGAGCCGGAGATGCTGACACAGACATGACGGGGACCATGTGCTACAGCCACAGCAGAGCTGGGAAGCAGAGGCATGGAGAGGTGCCCAGGGCCAGCAGAGCTGGGAAGCAGAGCTGCACGGAGAGGTGCCCAGGACCAGCAGAGCTGCACAGAGAGGTGCCCAGGGCCAGCAGAGCTGGGAAGCAGAGCTGCACGGAGAGGTGCCCAGGACCAGCAGAGCTGCACAGAGAGGTGCCCAGGGCCAGCAGAGCTGGGAAGCAGAGCTGCACGGAGAGGTGCCCAGGACCAGCAGAGCTGCACAGAGAGGTGCCCAGGGCCAGCAGAGCTGGGAAGCAGAGCTGCACGGAGAGGTGCCCAGGACCAGCAGAGCTGCACAGAGAGGTGCCCAGGGCCAGCAGAGCTGGGAAGCAGAGCTGCACGGAGAGGTGCCCAGGACCAGCAGAGCTGGGCAGAGCTGGGAAGCAGAGGCACGGAGAGGTGCCCAGGGCCAGCACGCCACCTGCTCTGACTCCCAGAGCCAGGATGAGGATCTGAGCCCTGATCCACACCAGATCCAAGCCCGGCCAGACAGCACTGGCCCTGGTAGTCCCCAGTTAATGACAACCTCGGCTCTCCCCCTGTCTTTTGGGAGCCAGTGAAGGGACAAGGAGAGTGTTCAATGGCAGGAAACACCAAGGCTGCCTTGCAGCAGCGTTCCTGCTGCCCAGTGCCCCCCCAGCATCTCCCCCATGCTGCACGGTGACCGGGCGCCCTCTGAGAGGGACCCTCGGGGCTGCAGGGTGGACACCCCCACCCTGCTGCCAGCCACTAGTGCCCAGGTCTGCTGCAGCCCCTCTGGCAAGATTCACCCCTCTGCTCCGAAACAGCCCCTGGCAGCTTCTGGGGACCACAGGGAAACAAAAAGCACCTGAGGGCTTGATCCTTGGGGATGGCTGGATGCAGCCAGGAGGCAGAGGGAAGAGAGCAGAGGCATCTGGAAAGCAGCTCAAAGGTCCCCAAAGTGCCCCAGCTCCTGCAGGACAGTGGGGTCCCCTCGCACTCCATCCCCTCCTGCCTCCT
>NW_009231830.1:5134-5357 GCF_000690835.1 Fulmarus glacialis
GGGGACCCCCCGAGACTCACCCCACAAACAAGGGAGGGGACCGTGTGGGACGGGATGGGGGGGCAGCGAGCAGCGGCGGCGGGTCCTCGGGGATGGCGTGAGTCCCTGAACGCAGACGGCCCCGGGGCCGCGGGACAGGGCTGCGGGGGGGCGTGCCTGGGAATAAAGGGAGCAGACTGTGGTCTATTGTTTCATTGTTATGGCTTCAAAGGACAATGGGGCA
>NW_009231831.1:0-905 GCF_000690835.1 Fulmarus glacialis
CACCTGGCAGAGCATGGGAAGCTGAAAAGTCCTTGACTAGGAGGGTACTTAGCAACAACTAAAAACACCAGTATGTTACCAACATTCTTCTCATACTAAATCCAAAACACAGCACTAGGAAGAAATTTAACTCTACCCTAGCTGAAACCAGGACAGTATCCACCCCTTATTCTATACCATCTACGTCATGCCCAGGTCCTACACTTTCCAATATATTCCAATTAATCATCACCACTTTTCCTGTCTCATACGGATATCATTCCCTTAGTCTATGGGCCATCCCTCTAAAATGTCCGTTGAGTTTATTTAGTCTATAACTTTGGGCTCCATCTGTCATAACAGTCTTTTCAGGGCAAGAGAGATGGTGTGGGGTGTTGGACTGTTGCATCCTGAAGCCACTTATGGTTCCATCACCACTGCACTTGTCCGGTTCTATCATCACTGCACTTTGCTCGATTTTCATCAAAATTCATTCTTCCCTAATCTGAGTGATTTTTACTGTAATAGTGTTGATATGGCATATAATGACCATAGTAGTGGTGACACCCAGTATTATATAGCAATTAACATCATACAATTCAGTTCATTGGCTATTCTCACCCAAAATTAAATTCCCTTGAGGTACACATCGGACTTCCCTGTCCTATTACCCACAAAGTGCACCCAGGTCCTTGAGCAAGAGCAATTCCACGAATGGGTTTTCCTTTGCCAGAGGCAGGAGTAACCCAGACTGTCTTCCCCAGCATATTTTTTATGGGCACTACAGGGACTTTATCCCCCTCTCCAGTACATAAAAGTTTTGATTGGGCAGGGTCAGCTCGATTGGCAGATCCCCTAGTGTTGACTAACCAGGTGGCTTTTGCTAAAAGTGTGTCCCACTGCTTGAATGTCCCCCCCCCCCTTGT
>NW_009231832.1:0-1787 GCF_000690835.1 Fulmarus glacialis
AAAGCTATATACACACAGAGAAAAAGAAGGACTATGGCCATACTGTTTTTTCCCACTTTTTATGCTCTGACTGTCCATCGGTTACTGCTGCTTCCTCCCTCTTAAAATGGCATCTCTTTTACAGTGCTGAAGATTAATCCTCAGTCTCATAAAAATGCTTTGGAATCTGTGAATAGGAATTTAGGAATTCCTCTATGCTAATGCAGAAACTTACTGTTCATGTTTGACTGCTTGTTTCTGCCCTTCTTTTAGTCCTTTGTGGTGTTGACACAACTGTTGCCTATGCCATGTGGTAAGTTGGATCGGTCAACTGATTCAGGTTAAAAATAATTTTGTTTGTTTGTTTTAAAGTTTTATAACACTACCTTTTAAGCAGTTATTCCAGAACAAATAGTAAGATGTAGCAGGGGCAGGAATGAACAGCATGGAAATGTGAGGTAGGGACTCTTAATTTGGCATTTTTTCCAGGAAATTTCTTCTTTGAAATAGTGCCTTACGTTCCTTCCCTGCCACAGAGGGAGACTGAAGAATTAGCGTCCCTTAATATTTTCAGTAAGAGGGAGGTTGAAGATACTTGCCTGACGGGGACTGGAACTTATGCTTCGCATTCTGTAGGAAAGTGGCTTGATCATAAATCTGCAGGTTTCTTGGAGAAGAGGCAGGGAAGAGCGCTATGAGTCTCTCTCATTTAAAGTTTTACGCATCTTCGCAATCATTGCAGGAAAATTTTCTTTGGAACAAGGAAAAGATGTTTCAGAGAAAAATAGTTTTGGCAGTATGAAGGAACAGTTAAGGCTGTCATTCACTGCATAATTTTTGTGAAGTAATTCATTATTTTCTTGATGAAGTAGGCACTGAAACGTACATCTTCTTCTCAGTTACTGTTTTATACAAGAAGTATTGTTAAGCAGCCTCTGCAGCCTCCCTGCTTGGAAGGGAGAATCAAGGTATCAATCCTTTGTATTTGATTTACCAGAAATCTAGATGACTCCAGTATCATAAATTTCAGTAGACCGGTAGATTGCTCAAAGCTTGGCAGTATACAAGTCCCATTTCTAGCTTTAGTATCTCACATCTCCTTTTGTAAAAAGGGGATAAAGGAACTTCCCTACCTCACAGAATTGTGAATGGTCTTATAACACAAACCACGTAAGCTTATTTTCTAGTTATAATGATCCGCAACTGTCCAAAAGCCTACTTCTTTGAGAAACTGATGGTTTGCAGCATATCTTGCAATTGGATGTACAGATCCTGCGATACTGGTTTCCTTTCAGAAAAGTATTTTGACAGGTACAGTTTGATGCAAGTAGCTTCTTTGTTACAACAAATTCAGAGTATATGTAAAGTCTTTGTCCGTTTAATTTATTATTGGAGTAATCTGTATTTGTCAATCTGTAGAAAGAATGTACTATACCAGTATGCTAGATGTGTCCCTTAAAGTAAATAAAGGTATTAGAATTACTGACAATACAAGTTAATGCTGTTCTTAGGAGATGCCTGAAGAAGATGCTGGAATTCTCAACTGTGAGGGCATTTGAATGATTCTTCCGTCACTTCAGCACTATGCTTTTGTTTACTCAGATTCAGAGTAAGGTTTGGTCAAGTTTGATACAACTTGGTTAAATTACAGTTTCATATTACTTGCATAAATTAGGTTGTGAGAGTAATATAGCTTATTGTTTGAGCACCATAGGATTAAAGTTAAAACCTTCAAGCAGTAGTTTTATTTGCAGTGTTTTTTGCAAATTTTTGCACGTGAAACTTATAGAATCATAGAATCATAGAAT
>NW_009231833.1:0-4571 GCF_000690835.1 Fulmarus glacialis
GGAGGGCGTTAGGGGGAGAGGGGGCTGGCGAGGGGGTGAGGAGGGAGGGAAAGGGGGAGGAGGACCTTGCTGATGGTTAGTGGGAAGCGACTTCTGCAGCACATTATCTTCAGTGTCACATGGTAATGGAAAGGGTATCGGCTGCCTGGAAATCACCAGGGGCCACCCTGGGGGACCCATTGGATTTTCGCTGAAAGATCAATTGCTTCTGCTACCCTCACAATTAATAATAAATCTGCAGGAACTCTGGTCTGGGAGCCTGAGGAGAAGAGAGAGAGAGATGGGCACTCACAGACACAATCCCCAGTGGGAGTGAGGCGGGTCTCTGCCAGCGGGCTACAGCTCTGTCAGCTGCGAAGGACGCTGACAGTTCTAATTTCCATTTTTAAAATGGCACATCTTACTGCTTTTCCTCCTCAATAGTGTCTGCCTCTTCCCCCTGACCTGCTCCCTGAGTGAGGACACAGCTTTCCCTGGGAGCGGACAGCTTTGCTGGGACCTGGAGGGGGACACAATGGGACTAAAATGCCTCCGGGGCTCGAATGGAAATACCCTGGGCGCTGGAGCGGGGCTGGCCCCTTCTCCCTGCGGCCAGCTCGCCTGGCTCCCTCCAGCACCCCTGCAATGCCCACAGCTGCGGGGACCCTCAGGTGAACCAAAGCAGGGGTTCAGCTCCTCCTGCCCTCATCTCCCGCTCCCAGAGCTGCTCCGCAGCAACCGGGCTGGGAGCCGCACAGCCTTTGCCAAGTCCTTTTCAGAAGTTACAGGAGCTGCTTCTCTGCCAGGCCTCGATTCCTGTCTTTTTTCTAACACGGGTCTAATTGGGACACCCCATAGGACCACGGCTGGGCAATGATCTCCTGAGATGCTGGATGGGTTTCTAGCCAGCATCTTCCTGCAGACGCTACAAAATTTGCTTGGGCCCTCCACTGGGGATGGCAGAAGGTTCCTCTCAAGCCGCCGCAGAAATACGGACAAGCGGGACCGCTCTCCATCCCTCCCTCTTTGCCCCCCTCGCCCCTTTGCCTCTCTCCAGCCCCAGCATCACTCCCCACCATGGGTACCATGGGACACCGTGTGTGCGCACAGCAATGTTTAGGGCAGAGCGGTTGGAGGCAGAGAGACATCAGAGGAAGAGGAGGAGAAGAGGAGGAAGGAAACGGAAGAGAAGAGGAAAGAAGAATGTTAATGTTAGTCTGGAGGGCCAGTACTACACCTTTCTGTAAACTCATATCCACCATGCGGGGGCTCATCAGCTCAATGAAGAAATTCTTGTTTTTTTCATACTCCTCATCATCAATTACCTTGATGTGAACTGTTTTGCTGTGGATGGAAAAATAGTAAGTGTCATAAAGGAAAGAAGGGAACAGAGAAGCAACAGTGGAGGAAGAAAAAGAATTGAATGGGGACATTAGAGAGTCAAAGTTTTCTCACTCACTGACCAAGCTCAACATGACCCTTGAGAAAGGCTAAAGCCCCACTCCTGCAAGTGACACTGGCCAATTTTCTGTTTAACCCAAAGGCACGACGGCAGGCCACACTGTGCAAAGCGAAGTTAGACAAAAATAGCTCTGATCCCCCGGCAAACCAGCGAGGGGCTCAGGTGTGGGCAACGAGTTCTGACGGCCAGCAGAGAAGCAGGCACCCCTCACCCTGCTACCCACCGCACACACACACGCACGCAGAAGCAGACGCACAAGCAGACACCCGCCGCAGGCAGCGTGCTGCTGCCTCCCTGCTGGCAAGCCCCGCCGGCCGGGCAGACGTGGGGAAACCCTGCAACCTCCAGCTCTGATATAATTCACGTCAGAGGGAACCCTAATGATGCAAGTTCATCAGCTGCCAAAGGGACAGCTTCATCAGCCTGCTCTGAGAGGGGCTGGCTGCTGGAGCAGCCAGGCAGCACATCCTACGTCTCTCCTTAGGCAAATTTCTTAGGAGTTCTTGGAGCGTTTTGTAGGAAAAGAAGAGAAGAGCTCAGTTTGCCATGGTTTCTTTCACAGCAAATACGTGCCTTATGCAGAGGTCACCGTCCCTTGGCTTTCGCACGCAAACAGAACAAGGGAAACGAGTTGAAGGCTCTGCCAACCCGCCGCCTCCTTCCAGCCAGGGCTGCACTGACTGTCGCGGGCTGAAAATGACCCCTGTGCTCCCCTCGCTTTCCTTTTCCTGCAAGGCTTCATGGAGTCTCATCCCTCTCTTGTGACAGAAGGGATTGGTGCTTTTATTCCGGGCTGGTCTCACACCCTCTTAAACACAACATTGTCTGCATGTGCGCTGATAAGCACATACAATTACATGCTCGTATAAATGCAACCACTCTAAAGGGGCACGCGCTTGCCATCTCGGGGCTCCTGGACTTCCAGTCAGCCCCAACCCCAAGCTGGAACTCCGTTTTTAAAACAAAAAGTCATTTCCACTTAAAAAGCATTTCTCTTACCCCAAAACAACTGCCCCCGAGGGCCAGCAGGCCAGCTGCCCCTCCTGCCGAATGACCTCCCCTTCCCACAGCTTAGTACCCACACGTGGCCCCGCGGCTACGACCTCCCCTGGCTCTCTGCCCATCCTCAACGTTCAGATCAGTCCCTGGTGCATTTTGTGCACAACTGGGCTGGGCTGGGGATGCAAAGGAAGAGAAAAGCAGAACTGGCAATCACAGAGTCTGGAAAAATAGCCCCAAGCCTGAAATCCGTATGTGCCTCAGCCAGTAGCCCTTGGCATTAAACATACCCAGTATCTTTGATCCCACAGCGCTTCAGAGAATGAGCAGTCCATGCCCGCATCCTGGGGATGCTGCGATCCCCATCCTGGGGATACTGCTACTGCCAGAAAATCCTGCCCAAAAATCACCATTTCTCAATGGAGAATAGGGGGGTTGATTAATTGCAATCGCTGCAGCTTGCATTCCTACTGATATTCCTAATGACCACTAATGACCTGCTTTTTTTCCAGCCCTCCTCCAATTTGACTCTCAAGTCATAACTGCTGCTGTGCTCTGACTACGGAAATCCCATTCCCTGTGCTGGCTCTTCTTTTTGGCTTGGTCCCAAACCCCGTCTTTCAAATGATGGCGTACGGGATAGGGGGAAGAGTTTGACAGCCTCTGCTATATCCATCAGTGCAGGAATATGCAAGAAAAAATCACCTCTAATTATTCTTTCTAAGATAAATCAGCTTTATTTTTGCCAGTGCTTGTTCTACCCCTATCCTGTGCTAACGCCAGCAAGCCTCCTTTCCCTTCTCCAGACCCTTTCAATCTCCGCTAATCCAGCCTGAAGGATGTAGGATTTTAAATGATACATCTCTGGTGTAAATGTTGGTGCTCGGCTAAGACGTCATCATGATGATTTTGTTGCATTTTCTTTGGAGAGGTTGACGGAATTTGGCTTTTGAACCAGATGTTGTCTGGGCCTCTGGTACTCTGCAAAGCTTGTTCAATTTGCTGAGTTAAATTACAGCTGATTCATAGCTCTGATCTTCTCCTTGCTCATATACTACAAAACAGAAGGTGGGATTTTCAAAAGCAACCAGTGCTTCCTGAACGTGGGTTGCTTTTTAAAATCCTATTCATAATTACCATTGCTTATGGTTTTTCCATTCTAGGAGCTCCAAATTACTTAGTATTGCTTGTCTGCAAAAATTTGGAAAAAAAGCCACAGAGCTTGTTTCCCAGCGGCCAGCTTAGGTATCGCGACAAAGCTATCCTAAGGCTTTATGCAATGAATATTATGCACGCACACCCTTGGAGTTTGCTTTCATACAGCAACTTTCTTTTCCTTTCTTTCTTTCTTTCTTATGAGGTGTCTCTCCCATCTCCATGAGTGGTGAGTGTGCACACCAGAGCGGAGGAGAAATGCTCATTTAATGAGGATGTGTGCCCGGCAGATATCTCCCCATCCGTGTGCTGTGTGTATGGAAAGCCTGATTTCACGCAAGCCCATCATCTGTGCGATGAATACTCACGAGTTCTGGACTCAAGGAACAATGACTCACTGCGTGCACATTTTGTTAGGTACAGAGAGCTCAATACGCCCTACTAAATAGTCCCACAGCGGTGAGATTTCCTTAGAATAGTCTTTTTTTAATGTTTTAAAAAAAAAAAAAAAGTCAAAAAAGAGGAAGAAAACGTGGTGGGGATCCATAGGGAGGATGCACAGTAAAATGCTGGCTTTGCAAAGCAAGTCCCCTTGGGACAGGAAAGCGAGAGCGCAAACCCTCTGGACCCCAGACCAGCTCAGCTCAGCGGCAAACTGGACCATTACCACACACTCAAGCCTCAGGTGGCTTTTCAAAAAATTTGGTGATCGATCCAGTAAATTCCTGGTTTCCTCCTTCGCTACGAGCCATAGGGAGAAAATAACGTTTTACCTGGCTCTGAAACAACAGGTGAGGGGCAGAACTTCCACAGACCAAAGCTGCAGGTGCCCTGCACGGACACAGGCAGGACCTTGCACCCCTCGCCCAACCTGACTGAATCCCAAAAGAGGAGGAGGTGCCCGACCTCCCCAGCTTTGCTGAGAGGCTGTGTCCTGGTTTCGGCTGGGAATAGAGTTAAATTTCTTCCTAGTGCT
>NW_009231834.1:0-237 GCF_000690835.1 Fulmarus glacialis
GCATTTCCCAAACTCCAGCAATATGCATCCCCCCCTTTGCGGTCACCTCTGCCTTCCCTGCATCCTCCAACCCCCCCAAGTCCCCTCCTGAGCCTCCCCGGTGCCAGGCGGACGAAGGTGCTGAGGTCCCCCCGGGGAGCGTGGCTGAGCGGGCAGGGTGTGAGGGAGCCTGCACAGCACTTGGCTGCAGGACCAGCCACCCTCCTCTCCCGCGGGCTCAAGGTAATGTCACAGGCG
>NW_009231834.1:676-913 GCF_000690835.1 Fulmarus glacialis
GGGAAACTGAGGCCCACAAGGGCAGCGGGACATGCCGAAGGACCACGCTGGAGCTGGGAATGGAAACCAGCCGTGCTCCGGCACCGGGTCCATGGCCCATCCCAGGAGCAGGGTGCAGAGGAGACCCATGGGGTGGGAGGTGGGAGCGGGTTCCCCCCAGCACATGGCAGTCTGCAGGTAACTCAGCACTGCCTAACCCTGCCTGGACCTGCCCCAGCCCTGCCTCCCCCCGCCGCA
>NW_009231834.1:1187-1406 GCF_000690835.1 Fulmarus glacialis
CGCAGAGCCAGCCCAGGCTCCTGCCCTGCGACCGATGGGACCGAGGGTCAGCTCGTCCAGCCCCAGAGAGGAGCCCAGGGCGAGGTAACGGGGAGCTCACCTGCTCTCCAGAGCTCTCCTGGACTTTTCCTCTTGGCTTTAATCCAACCGCTAAAGCTAGACCCAAACCAGAGCGAGTTCTGCTTGCTCAGATTCCCTGTGTTTACAAACACGCCGCCC
>NW_009231834.1:1560-1862 GCF_000690835.1 Fulmarus glacialis
TCAGGGCAGAAAGGAGGGGGCGGGGGTGGTCACGCGTCGGTGCAGGCAGCCACGTTTTGGCGGGGAGGTTTGTGTGAGCAGTGTCCCCATGCAGACTTATGGGGGCACAAAGAGGGTCGGGAGGAAGCTGACCCCCCGATTGATGCTGGCTGCTGCCAGCACCAAATCACCTGAGGGCCAGATATCCACGGCAATGCTGAGTCCCCCCTCCAGTCCAGCACAAAGCTGGTGGCAGCGGTGAGGCCCTTATGGAGATGGGCGAAATGCCCCCGTCCCCGCAGAGCCAGCCACCCTGCGGTCAG
>NW_009231835.1:0-1242 GCF_000690835.1 Fulmarus glacialis
AGAAAAATAAAAAGAAAAATAAAAAATAATTAGTCACTGCAAAATCGAATCGAATCGAAGAGACCAAGATAAGGTTGAAATTAATTAGCTGTCACTTCGGCAGGGCTCCTTCCCGCTGCCTCCCCCGAGCCCGGCTGCTCCTGCTCTGATTTCTAAGCGGTGATATTTTGGTTTCTTACACTGTAATTCTGCCTTCCCCTCCTTGCAATTTGTGTGGCTTCGTAGGGCTTTAAACAAAGATTTTTTTTTTTCCCCCAAAGTCAGATTGTGATTTTTGCTCCCAGCCGGGGCGGTGGGGACGAGACCGCAGCCGGCTCCGGCCGTGGGAACTCGGCGGTGCTTTAATTACCGGAGATTTTCTTAATAAGAAAGGAAACGATTTTATGCGATAGCCAGGGAAAAAAAAAAAAAAAAAAAAAAGAGGCAGCTCCTCTACAAGGGGGTACGGTTAAAAATTATCTACGATGGAAAAATTGATTGGAAAGCTTCGCCGGACGCTGCGAAATTGTTGTTTAATTTTGATGGAAATAAATGTAAATGTTCTGGGAGGGTTTCATCAACCGAGCAAACGTCCGGGGGACTTTTTATGAAAACCAATAGTAAATTCTGCGAGGTCTGCTGATACTTTTCATGTAAATGTACGACTATCGAGAAAACTTTTTTTTTCCCTGGAATAATTTGAGAACGACTTCACATTTTTATCTTCGGTTTTCAAAGAAATCATTTTTCTCATAAAAACTAGGGCGTTTTCTTAGCCTACACAAGCACACAGGATTTCTTAAACAATATAGCTTTTTAAAAGGCAGGAATTTTTAAATGCAAAAGTTTGACCAAAGCCACCCCTGCGGCGTCCTAGAGCTGTCCCTTCCTAGAAGCCTGGTACGCTCTCGAGAAATAACCTTGATTGAATCTTACCTCTCCTCGGCTGAAAACTTTACCGAGATGAATTTCTACAGAAAACCAAGAAGCAGCAATAGGTCTTTGCTTGCTGCAGCTGGGAACTTAATAGAGACTAAATCGACGGGCTCGGGAAAGCCCGAACTTCAAATTGCAGGAAGAAAAAAAAAAAACACCATCATCGTTATGAAAAATAGCCGGCTTCCAAGCGGGGGAGCGCAACGAGAGGAGTCCTTTCAAGCGAGGGAGCAGAAGGCACGGGGGACACGCTCTCTCTTCCCGGGCACGGCGGGTTCTCTCTCCCTTCCTCTGCGGGACCACGGGAGCGGCGTTTGCCCGGGTTAC
>NW_009231836.1:0-370 GCF_000690835.1 Fulmarus glacialis
CGCCCCGCAGGCAGGGATGGGGGGTACAGCCGGGATGCTCTGGGGTGTTCTGGGAGACACTGGGGTTGGTGTTCGTGCCCCCGGGGTTACACGCTGGGGGCTTTGGGGCAGGTGAGGTGGAGGTATCGCTGGGTTATTTTTTATTATATATAAACAAATCTGGGTGAGAGGGGCGAAGCTGTTTCTGGTGGAGCTGTTTTCTGCAGCGGGGCCAGTGTGGCATGCACATGCACACATATATACACACGCACACGCACACATATATACACACGCACATGCACACATATATATACACACACACGCATGCATATACACACATGCCCGCACACATGCCTGCCTTCCCAGGCCAGGGAAACGCACAGGAACGCAG
>NW_009231837.1:0-267 GCF_000690835.1 Fulmarus glacialis
CACCCCGTCATCCCATCACCCCGTCATCCCATCACCCCATCACCTCGTCACCCCGTCACCCCGTCACCGCATCACGACTGCTCCCGCCGGCTGCTGCAACCTTCTCCCAAAGCCCCCCCAGCCCTAGCCCCAGGGGTTCACACTGGGCAGGACCCCGCTGTGCTGCCCACCTCGCCAGCGAGCCCATCACCCCTTCCCGTGGACTCCCAACCCCGGCTCCGCCGCGGTGCCCTGCTCCCTACTCCAGCTCCCCCCCACCCCGCTCCA
>NW_009231837.1:714-2763 GCF_000690835.1 Fulmarus glacialis
CGCCTCCGCTCCCCTCTGCCCTGGGCCCACGCACGGTGAAACGTGGGGCTTAGGGCCCTTTGGCTGCCCCGTGGCGTTGCCGTCCTGCTCAGAGCGGGGCTGGACAGTCTGCGCCAGCCGCTGCTCCAGCGCTCGGCAAGGCTTTTGCTCCCCATATCCTGGAAGCCACATGGATTCGGGTGACCCTTTCTCAGCTTCACGCTCCCCCCCAACTCACTTGGCTTTGACGTGGGTCCGCACCCAGAGCCTGTGTTGCATCCCCCAAACACACATTAGTTGTTAACAAATGTCCCTCGTTTCGGGTGTTTACCCTTGCTGGGTGCCAGCGCTGCTGGGTGTCCCGCACTCAGGGGGAGACATGTCTGGAGGCCACCCATGGGTGCTGCTCCACCTGGAGCAGTGCCGGGAGGGCCGGAGCAGCACCCCCGCCACCCACAGTGCTCAGCCCGGCAGTCCCTGGGTGCTGGTAGAGCTGTGGATCCTCCCCTGCCCCATGTCCTGTGGGCGCGGGGCTGGGCCATGCTGTCCCTCCTGTCCTGCTCCTCGAGGGAGGAGGGACGCAGGTCCTGCTACCTGCATCCCCGCGGAGCTGTCCCTGTCCCTGCAGTGCAAGTGGGCTTGGGCCAGCAAGTTAGGAGACTCCGACTTCATCATGCATCATCTGCAGAAAAATCTCCTGTAGATCGGCCACCTTCTAGCTCCTCTCCGCTTGCTAGCAAAGAAAAACACAGCTGGGTGTCAGCAGCGGGGCCGTTTCCTTCGCTGTGGTAGCCAGGATGCCTGGGCTCCCCGGATGGAGGTTGGCCAGGAGGGAGCTCTCAGAAGTGGTGGCAATGGTGCAATACTTGGGGAATCTGCTTCTGTCCAGCGGATGGGAAGTTCCCGGCAGAGATTCGAGAGCAGAAAGCAACAGCCAGGAGGAGGATTCAGGCTCCAAACCAGCCCACGGAGGAGAAGGAGCGGGAACGCTCATCTCCTTGGCCCCGCTCCCCTGTCACCGACTCAATGGCCCGATTGTACGCTGGGACCAGATGCGCTGCTTCGGGCGGTGGCACAGAAAGGCTTTTCTGCTGCCTTTCAATAGCAGATCTATGCCGTTCCTGCCAGGAAGGTCTCGCTGCGCCGCCCCAGCCCTTGCCAGATCCCCGGCGGCCGGGAACCTGCCGGCTGTGGGGCGCCGGGCAGAGAACGGCGCTCTGTGTCCCGAGACACACGCGGCCTTTCTCAGCTTTGCTGGAAATGTCAAAACGGAGTTGGATGCCGTCAGCCCAAGGGCTCTGCAGCGGTGGGGGGAACTGGAACCAGCTGGAAATAACTCCCCATGGAGAGACTGAGAGGTTGGTTTGCTGGTGGCTGTGGCAGGGCAGAAGGGCATCCGCTGGGCAGGACATTCCCTCTTTGTCCTAAGGACTCAGCTGGCATCTTTACTGGGTGCTAGAGGCCAGAGAGCCCAGAAGAAGAAGGTGTTTTGAGGCTGGCTTGTCCCCCTGCTGCACACCCATCCCTGTCCTGCTCTGCAGAGTGAAGGGATGAACTGGAAATGGGTGGATGAAGATGAGCCCATGTCACCCACAATGTGGTGGGGACATCCGTGTCCCCACGCAGCCAGCGTCCACCCCTCTCGCCAAGAGCTAGGGATCTCGGAGCTGTGCCAGGGCTGCTGCTCCTGTGCAAGAGCATTTCCCACGGGGATGGGGCGGCAGCCTGGAGTCCATCCCGTTGTGGGACCGACACCGAGGTTGCATGAATTCACGGGAGCAGATGTCCTCCCTAACTGTCCCCTTCCAGGAGTGACCCCATTTGTGGAGAATCAGTGTGGGCACTTGTTTTCAAAACACATTTTGCAGCCCGCCGGCTACAGATGGATATAGGGATACAGCCCAGAAGCCCCAAAAGAAAAATGCCCATTTTTAAAGAGTGCTGAGTTTAAGCCAAGGTCACAACTTTTCAACCCCAGGCTGCAAACCCTCCGTGCACAGCACGACCCAGGTAGCTGGAAAGTCCCAGACCTGGGAGCATCCCGCTGGCGGCTCCCACCGACCGTTGGGG
>NW_009231837.1:2857-6996 GCF_000690835.1 Fulmarus glacialis
CAGGGCTGGCCTCCAGCCAAAGCAAATCCTGGCTGCAGAAAGCCTGCACGGCATTTTCCTCGGCCCTGATAAGGCTGACCTGCAAACGCAGCCGCAAAAAAAAGCCGTCCCAGCCTTCTCTGGGCTGGTTGGGTCCTGTGCCAAGCGTGCGAAATATTTCCCAAGATAAAAACCTGTGGCCGCTGTGCCGCACAGGGACGAAATGTCACCTGCTGCCGGCTAGATCAGAGGGGACGCAGGAGAGGGGACGGGGGACAAGGGCACACTGCACCTGAGCAAGGGCTGGTCTTGCAGGGCCACGCTGGGGACGAGAGGGCACACAGGGTCACACACATCAGGGGGATGTGGGAGGGAGTGGCATGGAGCAGGAGGTCCCCAGGGAGTGGGTGACATTGCAGATGTTCTGTATTTGATGCAGCTGCCACAGGACGGCCCTAAATCAGGTTCAAGGGAGTCCCCGGGAGGTGATGGCGTGGTGGGAGATGGCAAAGGGGGAGGCTGTTGGCAAGGGGTCTGTGCAGTGGCTGTCCTGCTGCCGGGGTACGGCTTCCCCCAATGGCTTCAGCCTCCGCTGTCAGCCCCTTCCCCGCCAGCCCGGCCAGGTCTGAGCCCAGTGTGGGCGCCCGGCAGCCCCTTGAGGACCCTTCCCCAGGTCCTGCTGGACTGCGCACAGCTGGAGAGCTGGGGAAGCGGCTCCTGCTCCGCTCTCAGGTCCTTTGTTTTGCTGCAGCATCCCGGGGAGGAAGGATCCGAGCAGAGAGGCAACAAGAGGAAACGAGTTTCCTGCCCGCTCCCAAACCTGCAGGCAGAAAACAAGGACATCCTGCCGCGGCCAGGCTGGGCAGGGGTGCTGGGCTGGTTTATTTATGCAGCGTGGAGGCGTTCACGCCACTTTCCTACAGGGACCGCCCCAGGCAAAGCCCTGGCCAGCCTTTGCCCGTGGGTACCACGCCGTGCCCGGCCTGGCCAGCCTGTTCGCGGGGCCGTGGAGGGGGCGATGGAGCTGGGAGCCAGGCTCAGGCAGAGGTGGCAGAGCTGGAGCAAGCGGAGATGAACTCAGGCAGCCAGGAAACGGCTGGAACACACCCCGCCGGCTGCTTTTCCAGGTGCACCCTGAGTACGCAGAACTTCCCCCAGCCGAGAGCCGCCACCTGGACACCCAAGGCTTGGGGAGCCTGCTGCCCTAGAGAGGGCCGAGATGCTCAGGGCTTTGGGAGCCTGCTGCCCATGGAGGGGACCCGGGTGCCCAAGGGTTTGGGATCCCACTGCCCAGGGAGCAAACGGAGTTGTCCAGAGCTGCACGAGCAAGACGGCTCATGCTGCAGCTCACGGGGCTTGCAGCCCTTCCCCACTGGCATCTCCAGCAGTGTTTCTCAGATTCTCACCATCCAAGGGCCACCTGAATGAGGCAGGATGACAGCAAAAGCTTGCTCACAGCCAGCTGAAAACCTGGCCAAGCTTTGTGTGTTTTCTCATGTGCCGACACCACTCAATTTCTGTGCTGCGTGTGGAGGGACATGGACGCAGCCTGTTCTCAGTCTGCAGCCACTTCCAGCTCCTGGGGCTCTGTTCCCTGGCACACTGCAGAGAAGCACTCTGCCACGCTGGTGCACGTCACAACACATGCACACAGGCACACATGTACTCCCTTTCCAACTGCCTTGATGGGGAAACTGAGGCACGATCACATGCATGGTCCCAGTCAGGGCTGGCAGAGAGCAAAGGATTGGGATTCAGAGGGAAAGCCATTTTTTGAGACCCTCTTCTGGACCAAAAAAAGCTTTTAAATGTTTCTGATTAATTGAAAAAAACTCATTAGGTCCCAGAGCTTTTTGTTCAGATGGATGCTCTCAGGAGGGTCAGGGCCGTTTCCCTGGCCAGCACGAGGTCCAGGACCGGGGACAGCCATGCTGGGCCCTGCCACGATGCCATGAAAGTCTGCAGAACCCCAGGCAGCTGAACTACAACATTCCGGCACCAGAAAACTATCAGTTTTTGGCAAAACTTCCCCTACAACAGCAACAAAAGCCTGACTATACCCCCTCCTCACCACTCCATGCAGGGTGATGAGAGGGATGCTGAATACAAGAGCACAGTCCCAGGCTGTGGCAATCCCTGATCCTTACCTGTATCCTTACCGGGACTAAGCATCCGGATGGGCATATAGCACGAGAGGAACTGGCCTCAAGTTGCGCCAAGGGAGGTTTAGATTGGACATTAGAAAAAATTTCTTTACTAAAAGGGCTATCAAGCCTTGGAACAGGCTGCTCAGGGAAGTGGTAGAGTCACCATCCCTGGAAGAATTTAAAAGACGTGTAGATGAGGCACTTAGGGACATGGTTTAGTGGGCATGGTGGTGTTGGGTTGACGGTTGGACTCGATGATCTTAGAGGTCAATTCCAACCTTAATGATTCTATGATTCTATGTCTTTCACCCACGCAGCCACCCATCTGAATATCCACAACCTCATGGTTGCACCTTTACTAACTTGAAGCTCGGCACACGCGTGGGTGCAGCAGGAAAGTCGGCAGGTGCTGCCATTTGCCCCCAAGCCTGGGTTCGGCTGCAGCTGCCGGGGGCTGCCGGTGCAGGCAGGCAGGTGCCGCAGCTCGGACCGGTCCTGGGTCGGCGTCCCTGGCCTGGGGTGAAGCCACCGTGCCAGCCGACAGTCGAGACTTGGGAAGTGCTTTTCTCTGTGCCACCCCCCAGATGCAGTTGTGATTTACACAGGGTTAAATCACCAACCAGCCCTGGTGACTTCTCTGGCCATGTCTTCATATTTGAGATTTGCAGAGTTTGCACAGAAAACCGTGAATGTTAGAAACAAGGGCTGTCCCTTGGGTTTAATTCTCGGTCACCAGAGCTTAAAGCCGGAGGAGTCTGATCGGTGCAGGGAACAGCTCAACACCTCTTGTTCAAAGGCTGCCGTTCAGTTTTACCCTGGAAATATCTCTGAGCTGCCACAGTTCTGTGCTCCAGCACCAAATTTAGGCAGCCCCAGGTCTGTATTTCCACAGGAGCACTGGGTGGTTCGAGGCCCCCCCACTGTTTCACAGCTCTGCGCCGGTGCTGGGGTGGCAGCAGTCGCATGGGCAAGGTCTGGCACCTGCAGAGCTGGGGTGGCATTGCTTTCACAAGCTCATTTTTCCTCAACTCCTCCTTTACGGATTTTTTTCCCTACCTTCGCAAGGAGGAAACAAGAATTGCTGTTTGGCAATGGGTGACATTTTTGTTGGATGTCCAAGAGCGGGAGCGAGGGACCTGGATGTGCGCCCTTCGTGGAGCTCTGAGCCAGGACGCGGGGCATGAGCTCTGTGGCGCAGCTGGCAAGTGGACACTGGTGGGACTTCACTTATCGTGCCAGAATTTACCTTTCCAAATCTGGATGGAGAAGGCAAGCCACATGGCTACAGAGGACCCAACCGATTTCTTTGCCAAGCAGTCAGTGAATCAACAAGAGCAGTGCTATTCTAGACCTGCTTTGGAGACAGAACAAGGGCATGAAATCACCAAGTTCATTACCACAGGATGCCGGAGAGGCCAAGTATGTAAATGGGTTGGAGAGGGATGAAGTCTGTCGGTGGAGGTAGATCCATTAGGGCTATTAAGGTACTTCCACCCGGATGCAGATCCTTTCTCAGGAAGTCCCCAAGCTGCCAACCGGCAGCTGGAAGGGACACTGGGAAGCACATCTTGTTTCTCCTGCTCTTCCCGTGAGTAGTGTTACAGAAGAGCCGGCTGTGGAAAAATACCTGGGGGGTTTAGCAGCTGAAAAGGAAAGAAAAAGAAGCCAAAATCCAATGCTTTCAGCATTGGAAGGGGTTGGAGCAGTTAGTGAGGGCAAGCTTTAAGGTGTGAAACTGCCGGGGGTCCCTGTGGGATGGAGGATGGCCCAGACCTCGGTGGCTGAGCGACTAGCGCACAAAGCAGGCGGGGAAGAAAGCTGGCAAGAAAAGGAGACAAACAGCCTGTTGCTGGGACGAGGGAGGGCTGCCAAAAACCGAGCGGGGCCAGGCCTGGGGAGCCCAGTCAGGGTGAGTGGCACAGGGCTCCTGGCCATGGGTGGGACGAGGGCAGGCAGCGCACGAGGCCACGGGGGCCAGGCAGGCTGGGGGGGCGGCTGTGCTGGGGGGAGGAC
>NW_009231838.1:0-303 GCF_000690835.1 Fulmarus glacialis
GGTGCGCGCGCTGAAAACGCTGCCGGGTGGCGGGCACTGCTTACGTACGGGCTGCTCTTTTGTGTGCGCTGCGGGGCTTGTACATGCAACGGCACGGCTGCGCGGGACACGTCGGCTCCGAGTTTCAGTATGCAGAGCAGAGCGCTGCAATAATACGTTCAGTGAATTTCTCCATGTGGTTTTGAACAAATTGCTGATTATTTTTCCCCTCATTATTCACCTGACAGAGGAGCAGGTTGAGTAATTAGCGAATGCGCGTGAACTTTGCAGTGTTTTTATGAATAAAACATTTGTGAATTGGCT
>NW_009231838.1:375-608 GCF_000690835.1 Fulmarus glacialis
GTCCCGTGCTGCCCTCCCCGCCGCCTTCCCTGGGAGAGCTCAGCTTTTTGCAGCAAAAGCATGCTCATCCTGCCCGACAGCGGCACAGCTCTCTGCTCCGCTTGTTGTGCAAACTGCGCTCACGTTGCCTTCCTTGTCGTTCGTGGGTGAGGAGCCTCCTTGCGTGGCTGCGTACGGATGCTGCGCTTACCCCTCCTTGCTCCCAAAATCGCCCCGCCGCCCTTTGCCCACCC
>NW_009231838.1:698-973 GCF_000690835.1 Fulmarus glacialis
TTGTATCCCTGTCAGTTTTGAAAGGCTTCTTGGAGGCGAGATCTGGCCGCAGTGCCACAGGGGCAGAGGGACCTGGGCAGGGGCCGGACCGGGGCTGGGGGTGAAGTGAGTGTTCCCAGGCTGGGGAGGGGTGGAGATCTGGGTCCCTGCCCTAGACAGAAGGGCTGTGGTCGGGGGGGTCCTGTACTCAGAGCCCTTTAGGGGGGAGGGCCCCGTGGTCTGTCACCTTCGGAGCCGGACATGTGAGGCTGGATGCTGCGCGGGCAGGCTGGGTG
>NW_009231838.1:1378-1633 GCF_000690835.1 Fulmarus glacialis
TTGCCCGAGATGGAGGGATTCATCCCGAACGTCACTGCAGGCAGGAGGGGGACAGAACGAGCTCAGCTCTTGGATAAAACTCCCCGTGTGCTGTGTACGTGTGCTGCGGGTGAGCGAGGTGCGGTAGGTCACACCTGAGTCTCTGGCGAATGACGGGGTCCCGGCTCCCAGGCACCGAACACCCCCAGCCGAGCAGAGCACAGCGTGGGCGCGGGGGGTCCTACTGCGTCTCTCTGCCGTTGTGATACCAAACAG
>NW_009231838.1:1746-2305 GCF_000690835.1 Fulmarus glacialis
TGCCAGGCCCTCACGTGCCGCTCCCCGCCTCCCCTAGGCTAAAACCGAACGGACTCCTGAGAGCTGTATCGGGGGCCAGGGCGTCCCCCAGCCCGCTCCGGCCCTTGGGTGCTTGGAAGGCAAATGAAAGCATGTTGTAACAAAATCTCATTGCATTTAAAGACTTCGAGCCACGTGGAGTCCGCTCGCTCTCCTGGTAAGCTGCCCCAGCATCTCATTACTTGTTGCTAGGAAATTGCATCTTATTTCAAGGTTGAATTTACCTAAGTTGAGCTCCCAGGCCGGGGATACTGCTGCGCCGCTGCCAGGAGGACACGGGATCTCTCTTCTCCGTGTCTGCACTGACCGAGCCACCGCTCGCGGATGGGTGCTGGGGATTGTGCTGCATCCCACAACCTCTGACTCATTCTTCCAGCCCTGAACCATTTTTGTGGTCCTGTTTTGAACTCCCCGGAGCATTTCCCCGCCGTCTTTGAAGCATAAACTGTTACTGACTGAATCCCCCAGTGCTCGCACGGCAGGGCTCCCCGACGCTGGGAGGGGGTCGCTTTAATGGAAG
>NW_009231838.1:2336-3598 GCF_000690835.1 Fulmarus glacialis
TGCAGACGGATCCTGTTGCCGGGGCTGGGAGGGATTGATTAGATAGGTCCGTGGACAGTGGATCTATAAGCGGTTACTGAAAGGACTAGGCAAGCGGGAGGGAACCGGACTGCAGAAACGCCTGTGCTGGTGTGCCCTCCCGGAGCAGCGTCTGCCCTTGCTGCTGCCGCGGCAGAGCGCTGGGCAGACGGAGCACCGCTCTGACCCACCGTGGCATTTCTTATACTCTCGGATAGTTTGGCACAGCAATCGCATCAGGGCTGCGTACGGCTGTGGGGCCGCTTCCCCCCTCCTCGCTGATGCTCCGCTTGCTGCAGCGTTGCCTCAGCACCCTGGCTGGAGGGAGCTGCCTGCCGGGGCTGTCCCTCCCCATGACAGGCTTTCTGGTTGAGTGCCCAGTCCGGGAGGTACTGCTTGCCTTCCCAGGGCCCGCGGGCATCCTCGCGAGCCCCCGGAATCACGTGCCTCGCAGCGGAGCCTGACGGTGTTGACAAGCTGCTGGGAACACGGCGGCACTGTCCTGCCCTGGTCATCGCTTGCCCTAAGCCGCTGTGCTCCCTAGCAGAATTGATCGGTGAGGATTTTAAAAGGTGTCTAGAGGGTTGATAAAGACCCAACAGCACTGGGCCGAGACTCGGCGGGCACGTTGCCATTTCCAACCAGACTAGGCTAAAAAAGGACGGAGGAAGACGACCGAAGTTGGGGTGTGTGCAGTGAGCGTGGCCCCGGAGCCCGGGCACCCCAGCTCCCCCTGCCCCGGCTGTCGGACCCCTTCCTTCCTCCTCTGCCAAAGGGCAGCGTGGTCCTGGCGCACGCCCGGCTCCTGGGCTCCCTCGTCAGCACCCTGGTCACCAGCCCCCGTGGCAGAACAGCCGGTGGCCTGCCTTTCTTCGCGGAGGAGAGGGTCCCCACTCGCAGGGAGAGGGAGCACGCAGCCCTCCAGCGCGGCGGTGCTCGCAGCCCTGCTGAAGGAGGCACGGCTACGCTTCCTTATGAAAGCCACTACCTTGTGAAAGCAGCTAAATGTGCTGACAGTAATAATGATAAGGTGGCCTTGGTAGCACGCTCTCGTCCTCGTTCGCGGTGAAGGAGGACTCTTCAGTGGGATTACAGCTTGGTTGCGCTCACTTGTGCCATCCCGGTTTGCAGAGCAGGCACCTCTGCTCCTGCTCCGAGTGCTGTTGAGTGAGCGCTCTGAGTCCGCCTGGTCTGCTCGGCCTCGCAGCAATTTATGGGCCAGGGGCCCAATCCGTACATAAATT
>NW_009231838.1:3787-4443 GCF_000690835.1 Fulmarus glacialis
TGCCTTGTGAAAGCAGCTAAATGTGCTGACAGTAATAATGATAAGGTGGCCTTGGTAGCACGCTCTCGTCCTCGTTTGCGGTGAAGGAGGACTCTTCAGTGGGATTACAGCTTGGTTGCGCTCACTTGTGCCATCCCGGTTTGCAGAGCAGGCACCTCTGCTCCTGCTCCGAGTGCTGTTGAGTGAGCGCTCTGAGTCCGCCTGCTCTGCTCGGCCTCGCAGCAATTTATGGTCCAGGTGCCAAATCCGTACATAAATTCTGCTAGATGAGCAGGTACCAGAATTCTTCCAGGCTCCCCTGGCAACGTGCTCATCTGCTGACGTGCTGACGCCTCTCCTGGGGGCCGCAGCAGGACCGGGGGGCAGGCGCTGTGAGGACCGCTGCATGGCTCGCACGCTGCTGACTCTTCTGGTCCACGGCGCTTTGGGTGTCGCTGGTCCTTGCGGGGTGCAGGTGTTGATGCTGAGGCTCCCGCAGCAACCAGGCAGGCTGTCTCTGTCAGAGCTCCTGGGTCGTTAAGCAAAGCCACCGAGGCTGGTTTTGTTCCTGAACCTCTAACTAGGTCAATGTACATTTGCCTTGTCTTAATAATTACTGATAAGATGCGGTGGATCGTGTGCCGTGCAGGAGGGGGGCTGCTCCTCCCAGTCGCGCT
>NW_009231839.1:0-1594 GCF_000690835.1 Fulmarus glacialis
GTGCAAATATGGGGGGGGGAGGGTGACAGCCCCCCTGGGAAGCCTGTCCTATGGCATTGCCCATATCTTGCCTCAGAGGAGAGAGGATCCTAGAGGCAGGCTCCTTCTCTGTGCTCCCCCTCATCCTCATTGCTGGGGACCCATGGGGCTGGGGTGCTGTGATCCACGGGGTCCATGATGCCATTACCCATGGGGCTGGGGTCCTGTGGCCCCTGGGAGCAGGCACAGAGGTTGTCGTGCTGGGACCAGGGGCTGCTCCTCACCTATGCGGTCCAGCCGGTCCATGGCCACTGTCTCAAAGGCCCTGCGCATCATGGGATACTCCTCTAGCACCTCATTGAAATTATCTACCGACAAGGAGTAGAGGCGGCAGTAGGTGTCAGCTCGCACGCTGGCCGTCCGCCTGCCCCGCGTCAGCAGGCAGATTTCTGCAGGGAGACAGGTTTGGGTGTCAGGATGATGCAGCCATCCATCCCCTTCCCAACAGCCTCCCCAGATAATGGCAGCCGGAGCAGGGACAGGACTGCCCGGCACTCCCACACCCTGCACAGAAACAGAGCACGACTCAAGAGGAGAGACAGACCCAGGAGTTCGGACATCTATGGCCATGCCCTCAGCCAGGCACAGCCTTTTCCTCCCTCCCCAGGCCGTGGAGACATCCCTGGGCACGGCTGCTGTGGTTGCCCGGCCTGTTTCTCTCCCAAACACATGCTTGTAGCCTATGAACTGGCTCAGGTGCTCTGCTCTAAACCATCCTCCTCTCCGGCCAGAGATGGGGTGGGTGGATGCCCCCTCTGCCCAAGCCAGCCAGAATTCAGGGCTCTGACTGCTGGTCCCTCTGATTCAATCTGCTGGACAAGGTACCCCATAAGAACAAGGGTGGTGGACTTCTAAGCCCCAGAGCCCCGTGTGAGGTTGATGCCAAGCCTTTGGCACTGGGCAAGAGGGGATGGGCAGAAACATCAAGGATGCCCCGGCTCCTGCCCCCCGGCAGCTCTCGCTCCCCTCTGCTCTCCAGGTCCCCCAGCCTGGCCTCACCCCCAAAGTAGGAGCCGTCAGACAGCTTTGTCTCCTTGTTGCCCTTGGTGAGGATGCTGACCACCCCGTGCTGGATGAAGTACATCTTTTTGCCCACGGTGCCCTCGCGGATGATGAAGTCCCCAGGCTGGAAGACCTCAAAGCGCAGCTTGGTCAACATGGCTGTCACAAAGTTGGGGTCCGCATTGGCAAACAAGGGCATGTTGGCCACCAGGTTGCGGCAGTTGAAGTTGATGATCTCCTGTGGGGTGAGGAGCAGGTCAGCGGCGACATCGCCGAGCCTGACCCCAGCAAGCACCGACCCCCCACCCCCAAGTCACCAGCACTGGGGTGACTGCCCATACCTCTTTGAGCGGCTCACTGAGCTCGCCCAGGATGTTCTCCTCATCGAACATCTTGCCCTGGTAGCGGTGCTCGTAGTACTCGTGGATCCGCTGGCGCGTGTCCCCAGGCAGCTTGTGGAATGACATGTACTGCTCCACTTGCTTGTACTGTGGGGACAAGAAAGAGCCACGTGGGGCTGTGCTGAAACAAGCTGCACCACGCCAGAGGCTGG
>NW_009231839.1:1660-1955 GCF_000690835.1 Fulmarus glacialis
ATCCAGCCACCCCTGCTCCAGGGCCCTGTCCCAAAGGCCACCTCTGGGGCCAAGGACAGGACTTCCGTGCACTCAGGGTGCAGAGGGTCCCAGGGCAGAGGTGAGGATGGGGACCTCACTATGCTAGGGTGAACCCCAACATCATGAATGGGGTGTCTCTATCCACACGGGCAGCCTGACCCCAGTCCCACACCCCCTGTGTGAGTGGCAAGGGCAGAGATCAGGGCAGGAATCTGCAGGGCAGGGCAGCCCGTGCTGAGCAGGTTTTGGAGCTGTACCCACTCGTGCCAGGGCG
>NW_009231839.1:2123-5609 GCF_000690835.1 Fulmarus glacialis
TGGTCTGGGTTGCACTGTTGTCCATAGCCGATGCAGAGCATGTGGCTCATGGCCTTGAACAGGGCGTGCGAGTACTGCTTCCCCCAGGAGTCGTTCTGCAGACGAGGGAACAGTGGCACTGGGGGGTCTGTCAGAAGGAGCTGCTGGGCTGAACCCTCCAGCCTCCCCCTCCCCAGAGCCCCAGTGAGGAAAAGGTTTCTGACGTGTCCAAGCCCAAAGGGCAGAGCTCTGCTCCAGGAGCCATTGGGGACCGTGCAAAGCCCTGAGCCTGCACCAGCCCCTGCTTGGGGGAGGAGGCAGGAGTGCCCTGTTCCCTCCTGGCAGGACACGAGGGATTCCCCTGGCTGCTCCGACTCCAGCAGCAGCCAAGGTGGGCTGAGATGGGAAGGTGATGCAGAGATTCCCTCTACCCCATCTCACTGGTATTGCAGGGCTGTGACCAGAGAGATGCTGCTCTGCAGCACATGGACCCAGGCAGCTCCAGCCTTAGAGTATGAGACATGCAACCAAATCCTCTCCTTCCCCCAGGTAGGGGCACGGCCGGTATCGCCCCTGCCCAGGGCACTCACCACCATGCGGTTCATGGAAACCCAGCAGTCCTTGGGGAAGTCTTGCAGCATGGGCACCAGGAACTGGAGGCAGCCGTCCCAGTGACACAGCAGCAGCATCATGCCGATGAGGTTGAAGATCCTCACCACAGCACTGGCCAGGTCGTATGTCATATGGAAGATCTGGGGAAGAGGTAGGAGTGGAGCTACAGAGAAACTCTTTTCCCAGAACAGCCCTCTGAACCCCTGCCCACCAGCTGCTGTACCCCACAGCCAGGGATCCCTGACCTGGCCCGAGACCCTGACCAGGGGCCTTGGACCCCCAAGGGGTTCTCACCTCCTCCCACTGGTGGATGTAGCGGATGAGGCGTGAGAGGCGCAGCAGGCGCAGCAGGCTGAGGATCTTGGTGAAGCGGACGATGCGCAAGGCCCGGGCTGTCTTGTAGACATCAGAATCCACCTGGGTCTCCAGGTCAACGATGAGGAAGATGTAGTCAACTGGGATGGAGGAGATGAAGTCGACCAGGAACCAGCTCTTCAAGTACTTCATTTTGATGGTGTGAGGGTCAAGGATGATCTCCGTGTTGTCCTCCACCACAATGCCTGTCCGGAAGTTCAGCACCAGGTCAGCCAAGAAGAAAGTGTCTGAAAGCACGTTGAAAACGATCCAGGGAGGGGTGTTCTCATCCTTGAAGAAGGTGATGCCCACAGGCAGGATGATCAAATTCCCCACCATCAGGAGCAGCATGATGAGGTCCCAATAAAATCTGCAGGGAGGGAGCACAGTGGGTGGAGCGGGGCAGGGAGAAGTGGGGAGAGGCAGGACACAGGCAGTTAGAAAACAAACCCAGGATCAAAGTTAGAGTCCAACACAAGGCGGAGAGATAGGTGCTCAGGACACATGCACACATGCCTGTCCCCCACACATGACTAAGACCCTTCTGCTTGGCTGGGACACGCACAGGTATATATGTGCGGAGAGGAGCAATTCTGCACTGGCTCTTGAGGCAGAGCAGGGCCAAGGGTCTGGGAGAGCAAACATCACCCTGTGTGTGTAGGATCGGAGGGCTGTAGCTCGAGGAGCTTGGCTGTTGCTCCTTCCTCTCCTCGTGGCATGGCAGTGCATGCACACATATGCTCCTGCACCAAACTTGACATCTGCCCTGTGGAAAACTCAGGGAGGACGTGGGCTTTGCTCCCTGGAGCTCCCTGTCATCCACCACCTGGGCTGGCTTAGCAGGATTTAGAATAAGCTTTGCTGGTTATGCAAACAGAGCGCTGAGCTCCTGGGGTGGCCGAGGGACTCGGGGGCCAGCGAGGTGGTCAGGATTGTAGCATGGGCGAGCCAGGCAGCAGCCAAGCAAGGACAGACAAGTGCCATCACCACGGGGAAGGTGGGAGAAACATGTCTAGCCCCAAAGGGGCTGCTCGCAAGCACTGGGCAGAAGCTACACAGCCCAGGGCCTGCAGGACACCGTAATCCACCTTCTTTTTCTGAAAGTGGACAAGCTTAGAGGCTTCGGAAGAAAGGCAAGAGACACCAGGCAGTGGTTGATTAGTGTTTGGTTATGCCATGAAATTCAGCATCCCCATTCACATGCAAATGTGGCTGGGATGTTTTCAATCTTCACACAAACTCATGTAACGCCTTTCTTCACGAGGCCTGCAATGGCTCCTGCAACGGCTCGGTGGACTCCCAGGCTCCACACTCAAAGTCTTCATGGGTGCCTGGAAAAGCAAGTCTAGTTCCCACCTTTGGTTGCCCCCGTTAGCCCCAGCCCTGGTTGCGGGTATAGACCCGAATCTCCAAAGGCAACGTCAGAGCAACTCTTAGTGTCTCGTGGATCCAAACTGGCTTTTGCACATGACAAGAAGTGCCGGTGGGGCACAGGCACTGGGCTTTCTGCAGGCGGCGGGGAAGAGGAGGGAGAAGTCGTGGCACCACGTGAGGCTCCTTCAAGCAAGAGAGCAGAGAGGAGGGCACCACCTCCTCGGGGAGCACCCCCAGGGCAAGGAGCCTCACACAAATTAACACCTCCTTGTCCACAGCCACGGTTTGCTGGGGCAGGCAAGGAGATGCCAGCCAAGGCAGAAGGGGCCTGACCTGGCCGAGCAATCACCTCCTGCACCCCCACACCGTGCCCTGAGAAATGCCGTGCGCTGAGCGGGGAAACCGCCTGCCCCCCACAGCTGCCTGAAGCCGCCGGGAGCTCTTGATTCAGATTTAGGCTCAAGCTCTTTAGGGCAGGCTCCGTCCTTTACTGTGTGTCAGGCTGAACGCGCGAAGCCCTGATCTCAGTGGCCTTTATGTATCCCCATAATGTGATAAACACCGGCGTAATCCTGCCGGCTGTCCATCTGCCAGCTCGCTTCATGTCACCCGGCTGCGCAAGCCGCTCATGCCAAGCTCAGGCTCACAAACTTTGGGGTGACTTCCCCGGGAAAAGGGCTCTTAGGGCTTGCAGCCCTCGGTGTCGTGCTGGAACAGTGCAGGGGAGCTGGCATGCACGGGAGGTTGGGGCCCAGCTGCGAGGGGAGCTGGCTACAAGTGCCGAGGACCCGCAGCGAGTGCTGGCCCCTCTCCAGGGTGCCTCACTAGGCTGGGGACATCGGCCGTGTCACAGCTTGCTACAGGAGATGACTGCCTGGCAGCTTCATCCCCCGTAGAGAAAGCCCACCCTATATGACTCAACATCCCCGTGACACCCAGTTCCTCCCACATCATCCGTCCCCGAGCTCCCCCTGTGATCCCGGTGACACCGTGAGCCAGGCCCGGTTCCTCGCTGGGTGCCCTGCCCTCCTCCAGCAGCTGCCCGGGCCGAGGAGACGGAGCCCGTGCTGGGCAGGCTCTGTGGGCAGCTCATGGGGCCCGTGTCCCCGTGGGGACGGCACGGCTCCTCACCAGACGCAGAAATTAAAAACAGCGTCGAGAAGGAGG
>NW_009231840.1:0-16083 GCF_000690835.1 Fulmarus glacialis
CATGGCCCCCCCGGCACGGCTGAGCGTGGTCGTGCCTCTGCAGCGCGCGGGGTTGGGTGTCACAACCCAAAAGCGCCGCAGCCACCAAGGCAACCTCGCCGTCCCCAACCCGCTCCCTCCACGGCAGCAGGGGCTTCCCCAGACCCCGCTTTGGGGGCAGCTCCTCCCGGAGAAGGCCAGGAGGGGACTCTGCTCAGGGCTTGGGAGCAGTGCTGGGAGCTCGGGGGTTCGAACAAAGTACCACCAGCGTGTCTCAGATGTCACTAACGAGATGCTCCCGCACCCGCTGCTGCCTCGCCGCAGCCTGCTGAGAGGGGGGACAACAAGTGTGCTGCAGTGCAAATGCGTCCGACCAGATCCCTGCCAGCGAATAACAAAATATTTCAAAACATTAAGGCTCCAGAGCTGGATTATTTTAGATATGCAATTACGCTGTGTTACAGCTCTAAAACTCCATTGCCGCAAGCAGAAAAGGCATCGCTTTCCACTTGCAAACTATGGGTTTGTTTATCCGTAAGTAAAAAATGCAAAACCAGAAAGCGGGTAACAAACTCTGTTTCTTCATATAAAACACAATATGTGCTTCAGAATGTCAACATCGCAGTCTCTCCGTTCCACATCAGCACACACACACACACAAAAAGCATGTGTTAAAAGAAACTACGTGGAGGTGGTTTGCAATCACCTACGTGCAAAAAGAGCCTCTCCCAAGAAGCACACGCTCACCCGGAGCCAAAATTCCCCGCCCGACGCCTACAATCGCCACAGCCCCCAGCTCCCCCCCACGCAACCGTGCCACGGATCTGGGGAGTTCATCGCAGTATTGGACGCGAAGGGTAACATGGTCAAAATGCATCCATCAATGTCCCCCTCCAAGTAGTTCTCAACCGATCACAAGTTGAGATCAATGAGTGATCGTTAGGGAGGAGGGAGAGATGCTGGAGGTGACCAGAGACAGATAAAAGAATAACAAACCCCTGTGCTGGCTTGGATATGATGGATCATATAATTTAAGGACAGCTTTAAAAAAACAAAAAAGCCACTTCCACATCATTCCCTATTTGAGACTTTTATACGCTACGAGTTCTACCTTGGAAACACTTACTAGAATTGAAATACACTTAAATGAGATACACTTAATTGAGACTAATTGAAATTCCACCGCCACTACCATAACCAGCAAGTTAAAAGGAGGGAAAAAGATCAGAAAGGATGTTTTCTTGACATTGCTAAACTTCAGCTTGTTTTGCTGTTACAAACTGGAGCTCTGGTAATAAAAAGTCTTGTGCTTCTGCAATAATTATGCATTTTCATACACTGTTTCTAAGAAAGAGAATCTATTATTTACGGAGAAACAACCCTAAAAAAATGCCAGTCAAAGCCAGTAAGATGTTTTCACTGATGCACCGCACGTAAATCTGATTTACGTTAGTTTAAACAGTTAAGAAATCCCCAAAATAACTTCATTATTTTACTGCCTGATTAATGGTTCAGAGTAACTGATTTGTAGCTGAATTTTTACCGAATGCAAAATTAAAATAATAGCCTTTTGTAAAAATGTTCTGTATTTGTTCAATTATGTGTTTAAAACTGAAACAAATATAAAAACTTCAATAAATATATTTTCTTCCAAGAAATGACATACTGTGGGTTTTCTGTTATTGTTGGGTTTGATGTTTTTGCCTCTAAGGAGGTCAGCAATATGGAAACATAAAGGCCAATTTAATTTGTGCATCTGTGGCTGCCAAGTATTTTAATTCCGACAGCTGTGACTGAAGAGTTAATATTTTACTTGTCAAAATCCAAAAGAAGGCCAGTGAATCACTCTAATTCTCATTAAGAGGCTTCCCCCCAGTAGCACCCTAATTCAAAATAATGAAAGTAGAGACTGAGTGCGATTCTAATACCAGTTGAGACCTATCTTTTAATATTTCTCTAGTGATGGATTAGGGATCGGGGAAATTCATCTCAGATCATAGAGCCTAATTTAATAAGGGATCATTCCAAGAGTATTGCATTTTATAATAATGTCATTTAATGTGTCGTCTTCCATTTTTACTGTCCCATATGTATGCTTACATGATGGTGCCATAGGGATAAACTTTTAAAGAACCAGTATCATTTTTTGTCCTAGGTTCTTCTTAACGAGGAAGTTTATCAATGATATGGTCTATTAGCGAGCTATTATAATTGCAGAGTAGTTAAAAGAAACAGTGGAAGCCAAGAGAACGGATACGCAGATGACAGTTTCAAACCCTGGAGTGAAGGGAAAGGAAGAACATTTAAAAGTAGGTTAAAATCAGATTTTAGTGTCTAATACAATAGTGCCATAACATGAAAAATGTGGTAACCTAGTTGTTCAAAACACATGATAATAAAATAATTTTCCCCTGTAACAACATCTACATACCGCATTTTCCACTTGCTCGCTTGGTGTATTCCTGAGATTATTTTGGTAGCTCTAATTGCTTGTTTGGGTTTTTTATGACTATTTTCCAATGTTCTTTTCCCCAAAAGTACAGCGATTGCCACTCTGCGAGGGCAGCAAATTATCAACAACCTATATAATGGCCTGGAGTTTATTACTGTGCATTAATATTTGGACTGTATTTAATCAGTCATGTTACGTGTATTTCTTGGCATTGCACTGAAGGTGATTCCTACAACAACGCCTAAGCTACTCAAGGTCAAGAAACAACCAAACCACCTAAACGTCAATACCTTGTTATTGGCTGTAAGTCGTACAGCTGCAGCCTGAGCTTTGCTTAATCACACTTCTATCGCACAAGGCCTTTAGGAAAAATGGTGTTATAATGAGAATTTTTGTTCCAAATACATTCACATGATTAAGTCTTTATTTTCAGGTAACAACTCAACGGCTTCACTGTAAGGTTTGACAGAATTAGATCAAACACAGACAGCCTAAATAGGAACCAGTTGAGTAATAACCTGCTGTAAACAATAATCTAATTACTGGAGTATTTCCAGCATTGAAATGTGTCGTTTGAAGGGGAACACAATTAATACAAAATGAGATTTTTCATATTTTCTCTTTCCTCCTGTGTATTTTCACGGTTTTCTTTAGAATATTGTAACTCATGGCATTTCTTGCGCTTTTTCTCGTATAGCTCAATTTATTATTCTTGTCTTGCTGAAAATATTCTTTCTCAATATTTCTTTTTATTTTCCTCTTTTCTTCTTTGCATTTTAAGTCCCCATTTGTCTGCTGACTGTTTTTATTCTCTTCCATCTCCTCTTCCTTCCATTTTTGTTGTCTTCTCCTCAAGTTGGTTATTTCATACTTTTTCAAGTTTAATTTCTGAGTCTTAACCATCGGTTAGTTTGTAAAACCCTCTTTACAAGTTGGAAAAGTTTCATCTAGATTTTATAGCCTAGATTTTTTTTTCTCACCATGTTATCTTTTCATCTGTTAGTGTATTGTTTGTTAAATTTGTTTCTTTTGATTAAATATCAAAAGTTATTCCTCCAGTAGGAACGTTACATATGTACATGTCTGGCGTCTGGAACCGCTTTAGGGACTCATTCAGTTTGCAAAGAGAAAATTATATTTATAACTGTTTTAAATCAGGAAAAAAAAAGTGTCTGGTTGTATCTAAAATAATTAGAAATTACTGGTTTACATTAAAGAACTAGAAACAAAAAAAAAGTTAAATAAAGAGGTTTTGAGGACCGTTTTTTGAGGAACGTTGCCTGTGTGAGTCACCTTTTTCAATTTCCGCCACTTGTTTTTTCCATATCTCCTTCATTACAAACCAGGTAAAAAAAAAAAGGGGGGTGACAAATGTTGGCGGTTAATACGGGCTGTGTCCAGGGTCATGGGTGCTTTTAACGTTTTCCTGGTTTTAACGTATAATTGATCATTGTTCCTTTTCTTACTTGTATGACTCTTTGCTTAAGTAACTGGTTTGGTGCAATGATTATTAGGTGCCGGTACCAACCTGGTATGAACCCGCACCCCTGCGCCAGCACCCCGAAACGGCTCCCGCGCCTGAAATCACGCCGAGAGAGCGGGTGAGGGCAGGGGCCGTACCACAAGCCGAGGGAAAGCAAGGAGCGCGTGCGGTTAGTGAACGAGGAGACGGGATGTCAGGATTCCTGGGCACTTTTTGGAGCTCATGAGCCGGCCAAGGCGGGAGGCTCCTCCTCGGGCAGTACTTAGATGCTTTTATATTACCTTATTCGCTGCTAGGAAAGTTAAACCAGTATCAAGAGTTGCATCTATAATGGGTTAACTTGGTCTGAGTCCAGCTTGCTAAGCTGCCGATTACAAACCCAACCAAAACGTGGTATAAATAGCACTATCGCAGTGGGAAAAACTGGCAATAGTTAGAAAGTGGGTCCCAGTCAGACAGATATAAGAAGAAAGTATCATCAGAAAGTTAACTGTCTGCCAAAGAATATAAATAAAGAAATGTTTCCAAACTTAGTCATTTCTTGCTTTTCATTTGTTCCCTCACTTCCCCCTTGCCTCTGTCTTTTTCCCATCCACAAGCCCATCCATAAATGCCCGTCCCTCCCACCACCTTCTCCTCGTGCGATTATATTTGGCATATCTGCTTCTCATCGCCGCGCTGAGCTGCGGAGGCTAGCTGAACTCCTAATTATAGACTTGTAGACCATCTCGTAGTAGAAATATCTTCAAGAAGACAATTAAGGAAGAAGCTTTCCATGATGTTATCACCGTAGGCTCTCCTTCTTGCCTTATCAGACCCTGACAATACCTGCCTGGGAAGCCAGCTCGGCTCCAGCCCGGACCAGAGCTATTTCCACCCCATCTGTTTGTTTGGGATCAATCCCGCATCCATACCAGGACATTCCCTTCCAGTTTGTCACGTAGTAGCACAGCTCACGGTTTTCCTTTTGTTTCTTTGTTACTTTAAATTAATCAGAATTCATTTTTAATCTAGAAATTCACAGTCAGTTCACTATAAGAATTTGATAGTCAATACTTAGGATAATATAATTGTGCATTTAAGTCTTAAGGCATTTTTCTTTAGCTGTCTGGACAGGTATAAATCAGTCTCAAAAAAAACCTAGGCTGCCACAGCAAATATTCTTTATTACAATACAAAACTGATTTTCAACAAATAAAATATGCTGTTGTGGTCAGTATTCCCGCAGATATCTGTGTCTGCTAAAGCATTTGCAGACAGCAGACACAGGAAAAGACAAACACCCGATGAAGTACATGTTTTAAAGATCAACCCAATATCACACAAAAACTGTCAATAATTTGCTCTATTTCCATTGCAGCATAAAAACAGTATCAGCTAAAATCTACCAGGTAACATCCTTCCTTAAGAAGGTAGGGGCTGGGTTTTTTTCTGGCAGCCCAAAATTTTTGGGTCCACGTAGTAAGTCCTATAAAAAAGGTTGATAAAAGTGATCACAGAAACGTAACCAGATTAGTCATCCTTTTCTCTCTGATATTGAACCAATATTTTTTACTCTAAAGATACTTTATTAAATACCGTTAACTTTACATCAAATATACCACGTATCTAACCAGTGGGGAGTATCTTAAGAACGCGAGATCATTTTGATTCGGTTTAGAAACGTAGCCTGCTCCTGCAGCCCTTGCACACGCTAAATCCCAGCGCTGCCAGGATTTACATGCACAACCAGCGTTAATTTTTATTTACACTTATGAACCTCATGGTTCGCTCCCAAGCTGCAGAAGGTCAACGGGTGTAGGTAGAGACCTCGTCTGGAGATGTCCGCGCTCTCCTGGCAGAAGAGAGGAGCTGGAGCCGCTCTGCACGCCCTCGCCTCGCCCGCCAGCAAGAAGCCGCTCCAGCGCTAGGCTTGAGATCACCACACGCCAGCTCAGTTGGAAACCCTCTTTGAATCAGTTTTCACAGAATCTGCTGCGTCGCGTTACACTTTGAGCGTAAAATAAAGACATTGAAAAATGACTAATTCAAGAATGTTTCCCCCTCTGAAAACCCAATTTCAGCCTACAAAGGCAGCGCGGGCTGCGAGGCCCCGGGAGCCAAGGGCACTCTGTGATTATTTGGCTGCGGAGCTGCATGCAAACACACGCTATTTAAATACCCAGGGAGGCAGTTTTCACAGCTCTCTGCTTATGGCAAGATCGAGTTTCATATGTAAAGTGGAATCCAACTTCTTTCTATACAAAGAAATGTGTATGGCTTTGTATACAAAGAAATTTTAAAATAACAGTTTATTTTAGGTACCGAATTACTTTGCTGAGAACCTAGAAATGAGTTGCTATTTAGATTTAAATTTTCTTTAAAATGGATCTCAAAAAAAAAAGTTATACTTTGAGAAATTACATTTATGCCAACGGACCTTAGCCGCAGAGGGTACTGGCTCATCAGACTTTCCATTTAGTCACAACCCATTGAAATATTATCCATACGATGCAAATGAGGGAAGACAGTTATAATTAAATTATATTTTGTATATAAATCGTATTTAAAGAACAGCAATTTGCTGATAGCCAGGCTGAGATTGGCTATTCACATGTCTATTTGGACAAAATCTGGTGGAGGGGAAAAAACACTACGTAAAGCTTAATAGTCTTCTGTCCTCGCACCAAGAACTACGTCGCTCGCAGCAGGAACGTGGCCGGAAGGATATTTAGCGAGGAAGGGGACGATCCACATGCCCTTCGCCTGCTGGTGCTCCCTTCCGCCTCCTGACCGCACAGGCAGCCTCCAGCTCCCCCGAAGGCGTTTTGGTTTCCCTGCCGCTGGGAATTACGGAGACAGTGGCCATTAATGGATGATGGATTAATGGATATCAGAAAATTTAATTTCCTGGTTATACTCTATGATTCTGGTCTTTCTGTAGGGACATAGATGCGCACGAGATAATGATACGTCAAGGGCCAAACTGTGGATGTTCCCTTCCACCCTTTTCCTTCTGAATTCACGCGGTCGTCAGAGCAGATCTGGCCAGAGGGGAAGTACTGTTAGCCTGCGTGTCATAAACTTACTGTCCAGGCTCTGTCGGGTTGTTTAATTTAGGAAAATAAATTGATGAGTGGGTAAAGCATTCCACGAATACATCAGTGTTTATTTACAACCAATGCACCAAGTCCAGTTTCCACTCCTCTCTCTGTCCACGGCTCCCACCCTCTCTCGGCAGTCACAATAAACAAACCGTGCTTCTCCCCGGCGTCGTATTCTGCTCCGGGTGCTTCGCCTCCTCTCCCTGCTCCTCTCTGCTTCTCTCATGTTTTCCCTGCAACGCTGTCGCGCACGCAGAGACACAGCGCAGCGTCCAGATCTCTCCTCTGTGCCTGTCATCACGCCACGAGGACGCTCTCCACCCACACGCTCCTACTCTGTGACTCATCTCGGTTTCTGCCTACATTTCGGGAATGGCTTCTACTGTTTTGGCCATCTTGTTACACAAGGAAGCTCAATTGTTTCCTATGCCCATCCGCAGCGAGGCTTGGTTATTGCATCCACCACCCTCAGTATCACCGGACCTGATGCTGTTACTGCACAAAGCACACGTAGGCTCCTAGATGTAAGATTGCTTTATAGAATTAACTAATTCTGCTACTGCCTGGAAGTTGTAATTCAGGGGTCAATGGCAGTTTGCTTCAAAAGAGGTGTTTTCAGTTTATTTATTTGTCTGATCTAGTCTGGTTTTACAGAGATTCAATACTTTTCACATTGTGACCACTTGAAAATAAGCAGTATTACAAGCTTGTTGCTTCTCTGCAGGAGCTGTAGCTGTGTTTAATAATTTTATACATTTTTGCTGTGGGTCTGTTCTAAAGCCTGTCCACATTTGATGCCTTCCTTGGTGTCCCAGGGCAAATTGTCGGTACTATTGAGTACGGGAGTTGCAATGGACATTTGGTCTTAAATTGTTCAATGATAAGAGCAACACTCAGACACTAGCCAAGGGCCCTAGGCTATAATTTTCTTAGATCTTTTAAGCTAAACAAGGTTGTGCCTACTCAATAGCTGTACAGAAGAAATCAAGGAAAAATGCAATTTGTGGACAATGCATTTCTTCTGTGCACAAACCTGATTTTTTTCATTTACATTTTGCAGCACCTTTTCTGGAAAGCCTGGCTTGCAGCCTTCCTTCCAGCATCCTCCGGCAGACACAGCTGTGTGCTCCTCTCTGGCAGTAAAAACTGCAAAGCCCTGCTTCAGAGGGCTGCGTTTGCACCAAAGATCTACCACGACTCCCCTTGCAAACAGTACGTGGAGTTGGACCCCAGGAGTGGGGCGGCTGCCAGGGGGGTCCATTCCCGCCCCGCTCTGACCTTACGGAGAGATGTCCTGGGACCACTATATTCTGGCTGGACAAACTAAATTAACAAACATACCATCTTGCTGTATTTGCCCAGGATTATTCACTGTCCGGGGTGCTTGTCAGTGCACAGGATTTTGCCTCCTAAGGACACACAGGGAACAGGTATTTTTCTGGGTCTCTGTCCGCAGGGAGCTCTCACATCTTCCCAGGAGAACGATGCTGTGAGCAGCAACCCCAGCAGTGGAAGAGAGCAGGAAGGCACCGGCTGCTGCAGAGAGCAGCTTAAGATCTGAGGCAGAAGAGCGCTCACCGCGGCACTCACCCTCTGTACAGACATGGGTTAGCTGGAAAATGTACTCAGATTCCCAGTGCATCTTATCTCCTTTTCTAGCAAGGAGGAGAATGAGATCTGTAAGGGAGGGGAAGATGGTGAGGGAGCAGTAACGCTCACATGCCTCGGGGAGGGATGGATGGAGAGGGGCTCGCCCCTGGGCTGCCCACCTCCCCTGCAGCTGGTCCCCCACCAGGCTGGGTCCCCCTCCTGCCTCCTCCATCAGCCTCTGCCGAGACGAAGATGCTCACGCTGCCGTCCCTCTCGCGGACAGGTTGTCAAGGCGCCTGCTCCTGCTTGAAGCGAGAGCCTGTCTCCCTCCATCAGCGGCGAGGCTGCCTTCTGCTGTCTCCTGCCACTTGCCGGGCAGCCGTGAGCAGGAGCAAGGCTCTCGGTAGAAGAGGAGAAGGAGAAAGGATACCCACGGGTCCCAGCCCTTGGGGTTTCAAGAGAAGACCTGACGCAGCGTGCAGACCTCCCCTGCAAGCTCTGCTGCAGGGCCCTGTACCTCTCCATCGTGCAGGGTTCTCCAAAAGCCACCGAAGGATGACATGGTGTGTAGAAGGGAACATTTCCCTTGCAGGGTCTGACGGGAGCGTAACCCTGGGGCTACCGTGCAAACCATGCCGCTGATCGGCGCAAAACTCCTTCACATCACCCCGGCAGAGGCAGCTGAGACAGTCCTGGGGATTTTGAGTGTTTCTTACGTAGTTGATGTGATGTCAGAGGAGCTCAGTCCTTTTCGTGTGGTTTTATTTTGCCTTACTAAACCTAGCTGGCGCCTCTCGCTGTTCTCCAGCCACCCTCAGACCAGATCACTTGTTTCCCTACGGCATTTTAAACGGGCTCGAGGCTGTGTCCAGGAGAAAGGACTGCCAGTGGAGAGAAACGAGGACAAGAAAAAACATCTTTGGAGCGCTGGGGTGAGGAGCACAGAGAAGGGCTACCAGGAAGAGGCAAACGATGCCACAGAGACACATCATACAGTCTGGTGGGCAAGAGGAAAGGCAGAGCAAGAGACCGATGGTATTTTGGAGGGAAACTGGGGTAACGTGAGAGACAGCGGCAAAGAAGAGACATGGAAGTCAGCATGGAGATGCGAAAATGCAGAACCGGGCAAGAAATCAGGAATGGTTACGTGAGGTACTAGGTGGAGGTGCTTCATCTGTGCTGCAATTCCTCTCAAGACACCCAAGGGGTGGGGAAGATCTCCCGTAGGGTTATGTTAAGCCCATCCACTGTTATTTATACGAGCTGGGGCATTTAAAAACTGATCTCATTACTTCAAAACTCACCAAAACTTACCATAAACTTCCTGGCCGCCTGCCCGGGCACAGCGATGGCCGAGGAGCTTGGAGGATGGTAAATGTGGCTATAGAATTTTGCGTGGATTTTTTTTAGCTGTTTTTTAGCTTTATTAAGAATGCTGAGGAAATAAGCAATGTGTGGAGAAGAGAATTAGTACTTTTAAAATAAAAGGCTCTTTCCCGAGTGCCAGATACGCACTGCTGAAGTCAGTAGAAGTGCAGGGTGTATCCAGCACACAGGGTCCAGATCTGCGAGCGAGAGGAGGACTGCGCTACAGAAAGGGGAGCACAGGAGTCGTGGCGGTACTGCCCGCAGAGACACCCGAGGCAAGAAGAAGCCAGTGCAGATTTGAGGACAGCTTTCAGAATTTCTTAAGTTTTCTTTAAGCTTTTGAAAATTCAATTCCCTATTTAAATTGTGACTATCCCGATTTCATAGCTGCTAAAATATGAAAGGGCAAGCATTTTTAAACATAAATGGCATTTTTGATTACCAACGGCAGAACTAAAATTCTTCTTTCTGCTCCAGTTACTATCCTGGCATGCCTGAGCCCCTAACATTAATCTATGTATCTGCAAGCTGTTGCTTCAAGTTTTCTGAAATTAGACAAGACCAAACTTACCGTTTCCTTATTGACAACACTCTAAGTACACTGAACCGCCACATGTTTCCCTGTGGTAACGAACAATGAGTGTATGAGCACGCAGGAAACAGTTAAAAACAAATGCAATTCCTGGCTAACGTTAATTTTTATTTTTCCGAAAACTAAGTGGGACACTTAGAAAACTTATGCAAAAGCTTGAAAAAATTTTAAATGTATTCACACTTCAAATAGCCATAAAGATAAATTACTCATAGGACTACATCATACATAACTTAGCCTGACCTTGGACATATCTTGGCTAATAACAATTGTTTTGAAGTATATATGTTCCATTTATAACAGAAGGCTTAATTCATCTTTCTCCAGGAACAGAACAGCGAGCTGACACTCTGTAAATCCTGCCTTTCCATTGTTTAACCGAGAAGTCTCAGTGCAGATGTTATGAAAGAAAGCTCAGAGAGAAATTTCACAGGCATTCCCCTGGCCCATGAAAGTAAGTTCTTGATTACAAGCAAAACGAGTCCATTAGAAATTAATCTAAACTAATTATGTCTGAACATAAAATAATTTATGAATTGCAAATGTTTATCTTTCCTTTAGAAATATTACTACAGTTAAATTACCTTTGAAATTTGTACAAAATCCTTTACCTAGGTAGAAAAATATTGCAAACTATTTCTGCAATTAAACTGATTACATATGTAAAAATTTTCATCTGCTTCATATTATAAACCTGTTTGTCAGCTGCATGAAACAAGGACAAAAACCACTAAGGGTCACATCTTTTCCTGATGCAATGTGTAAGACAGAGCTACCGCTGTTTACACCAGGTAAGAATCTGGTCTTTAAAGCCAACAGATCCTATCAGGGAATCCTCTCCTGCAGCCTTGCAGTTGCAGCAGTATAAGAATAACCAAGAACCTGCCTGCGGGTATGGGACAAGGAGAAAAATTATCTAAAAAATTACCAGAAACCGCATGGATTAGTTAGCATCCCTTTCCATAGCAAGGACGAACGTTGTAGCAATGGTATTTCTTTAAATTAATGGCTGTCCAAGTAATTATGATGATCTAAACCAGATATTTAAAATGTATCAAACCCAGTTAATTCATTAGCCTATTGTTTTCTTTTTCTTATAGGTTCTGTACTGTGGTCTTCACCCAAGCAGAATTTCTGCTGCAGTCAACAAAGTCAATGGAAATACATATGAATGTTCTGCACAGGGACAGCAGGGGCATTTACATGTGGTTTCCATTGTCCTGCATTTAACCTCTCAAAGATATTTTGGGGGAATACTTTATTTACATTTTCTTTAAAAAAGAATATGTTTACCTTCTTCCTAAAGATTACCACATGTCAAAACACTTCCAAACCTAAATATTTCATAAAAGAGAATCTGCATAATAAATAATGTATACACATTAAGTAAAGGAACGGTGTAAAAAATGTTCTGAGTATTCACAGCTATTTTGTAACGGGCTACAGGCAGCATCTTAATTTTCAGCCGATTACCAATCTTGGTAAGTGCTAGCCAAGTTTCCGCTGCTTAAATATTTACTCAAATGACAACTAAGAGATTTGTAAGTGTGTTGTTGTTAATACCGCAGTTTGCACACTGCCGTCTTTGCCACGGTATGATGCATGGTCTAAGGGTTAAAGCACCCTCTACGATCCTCCGGCACGCTGAGAAGGGACATCGCTTGGTGCCGGCTATCACCAGAAAAACTATTTTAGTCACTACACTAAAATGCCCTCCAAGAAAAGCTGTTGTGTCTCTTTCTGGCTGCATCCAAAATTCAGATGCTTTCTAATAACATGGCCAATTCTTACTTTTTAAACGCTCTTTCTAGCGTGAGCTGTTCAAATACGGGTTAACTCTACCACCTTGTATAAGCCACATCTGGTGTTCTCATCATCAGCAACTGGCTGGACATTTTCTCCTCCTGTAAGCAACAGAAAATAGTAGGCCTCATTTGTTCTTAGGGAAATAGGAAGGCGGCAGTGGCCACCTAACATCGGAGTGACGAAATGTTTCCCCTGTTACAGAGTGTGTGGAGCATGTTAACATCTTGCTGGAGTACGTGACCACAGCAGTGAAGGTGCTAGTCAAAGGCAGATGGCTGGAGAATTAGAATCGTTGGGTTTCGCAGAGTGCAGGAACTGTGAAGTCAGTATGACCCCACAGCCATTGACTCCTGAGCAAAATCGCCAGCGTTTACCATTTCACAGTGATACCAGATCACTTTATGCAAACCCGGGAAGCCAGAGAGCTTGAGTGATAATATAGATGCACGGGACGCTGTTGAAGCGTGCCTTCAAAACACTGAAGGTTGGATGGAAACAACTGCTGACCAGCTTGTCAACCGGACAGAAGCGACTGTTGACTAGCTTGTGTCTGCTTGCTGCCTTTTCCAGAAGGTGCAGAATCAAGGGTGACATTTTCAAAGAGCAAAAGACCAGGGCACCAGTGCCGGCAGAGAGAGGAGAAAGTGCAGGGACCTGCTGATGGAGCCTACAGCCACCCGGCTGCACAAACTGTTCGGGACCTGTAGATGCACTTCCAGGATCACGGTGGGAATCCTGAGCAAGGAAGATATTAGTAGATGTTAGTAGATGTTAGTCTGTAACACATGGAACGTCAGCCTGAACGGTGATGCAGCTGCATTTTCTTAATGCATTATTAAAACTGTTATCTTTCTTCTCTGAATTACCTTGAGGAAGATGTTCATAAAAGATTACACTATTCTGGCACTGTGTTTTATATCCTCGGTGGTTTCAGGATGGTGGTAAGGTCAAACTGCCCCTTGTTTGGAGCACTGGCCCATGATGAGTGCATTTTGTACCTCCCCATTTCTGAATTCTCTCTCAGAATTTTTCCCTGGATGATTTTCTACCTGTGTAAAAGGAGACTCTTGATATCACATCAGTGTTTAAGGAAGAGCATGTCTGATGTGCAAAGGCCATAAAACCTTTGTTATGAAGGAAATCATTCTCAAACATCTTTCATAGCTGCAGTATTAAAAAGTTTAACACAGAGAAAAGGCTTGCAAAAGATGATGCAAATCGCCTTTGCATACATATTTTTTTCCATTAACTTACAGAAAGAGCTAGCAACTTGGGGCTAGGGTGACAGAAAAAGGGACAGCAGAGTCCAAATCACCTACTTTCTGAGACCACAGGAGTAGGCAGGTTATGCAGCATTAGCTACCGGAGCAAAGCAGCAGTTTTTCCTTTTTCATTCTTTCAGCTTACCTTCCCTCTCTCGGAAAAGTTAAGTCTCTCACATGAGCGCAAAACATTATTGCTGAAAAAGAGGCTGCCTCCTGCAACACAAAACAAGGAGCCGTATGCCGGCACAGCATCGGTGTATGCAAACCATGGGTGACACTGCACACGAACGATACAGCAGATCCCTGCAGGCAGGAGCGCCCCGCGCTCGGCGAAACCGCCTTCGGAAGGCCTCTACAGGCACCTGCCCACCGAAAACAAAAGTTTGGGGAGGGGTTGGGTTTGTGTCTCGTTATTTTTCTTCATCAAAAGAAGGCACGCTGTTATCATGCCAAGAAAGATGACGGGCATTGAGGGCTCTGCTGGTTTTTCCATTACAGATTTAGCTTTTGCCCTGTCAGTAAAATGAGTAATGACTGGCAAAACAGCATCCTAAAAGCCAAAACTCTAAATACTCTGCAACCGGACCAGCAAGATTCATGGTGTAGAGAATTCTGAGAATTTTCTTCATTCACACTAACCTAATTGCCTAAAGAACATCTGGAGAGAAGACTGGCCACTCGTGTAAAGCGTGAGTAGTGACAACTCACATTTCTGAGAACACTTACTAGATCCTCCACCAAAACCAGGGGCAGTTGCAGCTTAAATATAGGAAAGGTTAAAAATGAGGACAATTTTTCCAGTTCCTCTCAGAACTTTGTTGCCCATCTCAAAAACGCAAAAGTGATACAGACCTGCTTCTTTTATTTTTTAAATATAGGTAGTAGATGACCTTTAAGGTGCACTTTCACCTGCTGGTACTTCATAGTAAGGATGAACAGGCTCAGAAACTGTGAGAAACTGAAAATTCAAGGGAACAGCCACAAAATTGGACAAGTATCAGTATTTACTGGGCAGGAGTTAGTACAGCGTGTACTGTTACACAAAACACATTATTTATTCCCTGAGTATTCAGCCGCAGCTCACTCCTAGGACTGCTGTACTCGTAAGGGCACACTGCTGTTGCGCAGAACCATCGGCTGGATACCACAAGGGCTCTTCTGATGCCGCTTTTCTGAAAGGCAAGTTTAAGTGCAGTGGTTAAAAGCTTTGCCTGGAATAAAGCTGAACTGCTAATGAACAATACGAGACATACCAATTTTATACACAGTATTTAGCACATTTTCATGCACTTTTACGCACTGGACAAAAGCAGTGTTTTCTTTCTTTCTCCTTTTAAGTGTTCTTGTATGGAGAACTGAAATCTATGGCTGGAGTTCGTGTGGTGGTGTTTGGAGTTTTCTGTAAGACATCTGGCTGCCATCGCACTTCGCTGCTCACCTAACATCGTGTTGCTGTCAAGAGCGAACAAAATGTGGAAACTGCTACTTCACCGAGTAAGAATCTGCATAAGTTCCTGCTGTGAACATGCGATCGGCTCTACGAGGACAGAAACAGGTGTTTACTCCTTCCTACATGATTTATGTGATCTCTTCTCTAAATCCCCTTCTCAAGCCAGTACATCTCCATGTAAATCCCATGCTAAAATTTTATCTACAGAAAGCATGTATTGTATGTGCACCGGCTGGCTCATGAAATATCCATAATTAAATTTCATGAAACCTACGTGTTTTTATATAGGTTCAGACACTCTAAGAAATTAAATAGAAACAGAAGAGTTCTGGCCAACTTCTGTCGGCCTATAGACTTATTAGGTATTCCAGTCCAAGGAAACCAGGAATGTAAGTATTCCTGTCCAGAAATATCCCGTTAAGACTATTTTATTTTAATCACAGCTGCGCTAAAAAATACACAGTTCTCTTACACCATCCAATCGTCTTTCCCTGTTACGATGGAAGTACATTTTTCATGTTTTTTATTACAATCATCTTGAAGACAGACATGCCGATATCTGAGCATATTGTAAAGATTTGAAATTCACATTGTATGTATCCATCACAGTTTACGTTACATACATCAATAACCTGCACAAGACTGTTAGGCAACTATATTTAAACAGAGGAGGTAAGACGTGACAAGTTTATCTGGAGAATATTCGAGGCTGTGCTGTGGATGTGAACTGCGGGGCTGCAATGACCGGGCTGCAATATTAGCTGCTCGTGCACATATTAATTAACTTCTTTATTCGGGGATCAATCGACACCACCGTTAGTTTTATTGACTTTATAATTAGCAGGATCTTACTTTTGCTTGAATAAAGCTGTTTTACCTAACATAAAATCTATCATTTTCTGCCCGTTATTAGCATATAAACATCCGAGCTGATTTTGCCGTTGCTCCTTCCAGCCCTGCCCGGGAGGGCTCCCTTCTTGGGGGGGGACACCGCTCCTGCCCCTGCCCCTGCCCC
>NW_009231841.1:0-1570 GCF_000690835.1 Fulmarus glacialis
ACTTCTTTACAAAAATCTAACTATTTTTGCCTTAAAAATAATAGCACATGGGTGAGCACGGGGAGCGGACATGGCAAAGTCCCTGAGCTCGTGTCCAGCCTTGCCACGGCTGCCGCGGGGGGGCTGGCACCGTGGGGTGGCCCTGGTCACAGCACCTGCGGTGCGGGGCTGGTGGAGCGGAGCTGGCGGTACCCACGGAGGGCTGAGCCCCTACTCGCGGCCGTTCCCGCGGCATCGCCTCGCAGTCTGTCAGCGAGCCTTTCATCGCAGACCCTACTGACATCATCCTTTCCAAAACACCTGAGCTCCTCGTGGTCCCTGTGCTCATAACACTTGGAAGTGACAGAGGCTTCTGGTTTCAATTAACCCAGGGGCAGTTTGGGGACTATCTGATTGCACAGGAGTGGAGGGGAGAGGAGAAAAGGCCTTTCCGAGCAGCGGCGATGGAGTGTGTGGGTGAGGAACTTCTGAAAAAAGCAGATGGTTTCTCTCTTTCCTTCCTCCTTCTTTTCCTTGTCTTTTTTTTTTTCCCTGAATTCTGTGGAACAGACAACCCAACAGCACATTTTTCACCATCAAAGCTTTGCTGAAGGGAATTCTCCACTGCTATTTCATTTCTTCCTGATGTTCACAGATCATAAAGCAAACGGCCTCTGGAGGACGGGGAGAGCAGATCTGTCCTGGGGTCACAGCAGAGGACCGGCCCGGCACCCTTGGTGCACCGCAGCCTTTCCCCGGCGGTTGGCAGCCAGGGAAAGCGCACAGGCATCTGCCTTTGTATGCTGGGTACCAAACATGGCACCGCAGCCGGCCGCTGCTGACACGGGAGTCTGGGACACACAGAGGCTTGCAGAGGTCCGTGACCTCCGCCTTGGACATCTGCACAAGGATAACAGCCATGAGCAGAGGCTGCTTGCAGCAGGGGAAAGCAGCCACCAAAGTCCCCGGGCTGGCCCCGCTAACTAGGTTTGCTCTCCTGGGAGGAGACACACTCGCAGGTCAGCAAAGGCAGGTTGCACCTGGAGCCTTCCTCCCACAGCCTTCCCACGGTCACGCAGCAGCCAGGGATCCCAAATCCTCTGTCTCTGGGAGGCAGGAAGCCATAATCCCATGAAATCCCAGCCCACAGTGTGCCGGTCCCTTAAATTGCTCTCACTCGCGTGCAACATGTTCAATGCCTTTTGGAAGAAAGGTAGTTAAAGGAGGAGGTGTAAATGAAAAATAAGATTGAAGGGCAGACAGGGCTAGAGTTCTGTCATGCTAATCTGAGATCTGCTTTTTTAAGACACCCTTTTTAGACCTGGCAACGCTAGTTGATTGCCGTCCCCTGTGATGCATGGCAGCGCTGGCCGTGAGAAGATGCTCTTTGAAAAGAAGGAGTGAGAATTCAGCCCAGGAGCTGCAGCACAGGGAGGGACAGGAGCGAGGGAAGGTGGCCAGTTGTGCTTGGAGGGCTGGGGGAGGTCACTGATGACTCTGGTCTTCTTTCACCAGTGACTTGGACACAAAACGGGAGCATTTACTAGCAAAATGTGTTTCCCCAGCCAGGAAAGTCAGCTGTGGAGGCCAG
>NW_009231842.1:0-11363 GCF_000690835.1 Fulmarus glacialis
TGAAAACAAGGCCGCGCCGGGGGCCAGGCTGGGATGATCCTGGCCCTTGCTGAGCCTCAGCCCTGCGTAAACTGACCCAGCCGTGGCTTAGGAGCCCAAGAAAATTTAAATCAAAGAAATTTAAATTATTGCAGCAGGCCATAGGTTATTTTTTCTGAGTTTGGGATATTGGACCATCCCAGAGCGTGGAAGTGGTAACTTCAGTAATTGAAGTGTCAAACTGTTCAGGTGGGATGATCCTGGCCCTTGCTGAGCCTCAGCCCTGCGTAAACTGACCCAGCCGTGGCTTAGGAGCCCAAGAAAATTTAAATCAAAGAAATTTAAATTATTGCAGCAGGCCATAGGTTATTTTTTCTGAGTTTGGGATATTGGACCATCCCAGAGCGTGGAAGTGGTAACTTCAGTAATTGAAGTGTCAAACTGTTCAGGAAGGAGTATTAAATACATCAATCCTCAGCCTACTACATCCTCTAGGCCAAGTTACTTCACACCGAGGATGTCCAGCAGCTTAAAACAGCTTTTCGTGTAGCCCCTCATATTCATTTAATTTATGCAATTACTCCTGTAACTTTGTTCTCATCCTTACAGAGATGGGTTTTCTGCAAAGGCAGAGGAAGGCAGTACCTCTAGCGTGGTGTACACCCTGCATACATCTGTGCCATCTCTACAGCCCTTACATCGTCTCCAGCTAAACCACGGCCTCACCACTTGGTGCAAAAAAATGTCTTTTATTACTTCCAGAAAGTTTTGTTGCTTTCTAAGCAGTGAGGACACTCTTATTCAGTCCTCACCACCCAAGAAGCAAACCATTTCCGAATGCTTTCCAAAAGTTGTACAAACCAGAACTCACTGCAGTAATTTTACCTGACAGCAGTATCTGCGGTTATGTCCTTGTCTGAGGAGAAATTCAGACGTCTTAGATTAAAAAAAAAAAGTGCTGAGAATAAAAAATAGCAATACTGAAATCAAAGGATATTTTAGAAGTTAGGAATGCAGCAAAATGGGATTGTTTTAGATGTAATTTATCTATAGCTTTAATGGCTGCTGTCACTATAGTATTTGAGCATCTCATGAAGTTTTAACAAGCCATATTCTGCCATTCTTTATTATGTCTAATAACATAGATATAGTCCCTAAGGAAGGCTGTCTTTGGAGTTGTCACATAGGTTTGCTGGTCCTTTGGGGATATTTGCATGGTAAGCTATCACCCAATGTGAAAAAAATGTAGCACAGTCTGGCCCTCAATTATTCAGCTGTGAAATGCTCTTATAAAGTAGAAGGGTATTATTTGCCTCACTTTAAAACAGTAAACCGAGAAACAAAGCTACTGAGAAATTGTGTTACAGCAAGTCCATAGGAATTCCTTTCCAAAATTAAAATTTGAAAACACATCTCCTTGGTTTCCTTAATCTTCCCAAACAATAAATATCATATGTTTGGGTTTTTATGGGTTTTGGGTTTTTCTTCTCCTGAGGTGAAATAAACTAATAATTCCCTTTTACCTGCATTCTCTTGCTTTTCTGTTTTCAGAACCTGAACTTGCTAAAGGCAGATGAGCAAATAAATAAGGAAAAGTCTCAAAAAAGACATGGAAATGTGCTACTTGCTCTTCATGCAAGTAGCAAAGATGGTGAGCAATTAAAAAAAAGGTAATTTCAAGCCCTGATTATTTTAGGAAAGAAGCAAATGAGAAAGAAGTTCTGATCCCTGGGGAGATAAGCTCTTAATATCATCTCTAGGACTAGAACTGATAAATATGCAGCTTGGTGGAAGAAAGACATACCCAAAAAAAAAAGTTTCCAAAGCACATCTGAGGCCAGTCTTTTGAAACATGAGACAAAAATGAAGATTTTTCCTAGTGTTCTTCTCTGGGAACTGTTGCAGATGCTGCTCTGGTAACATCCTGTGCCCATTGAAACCAGTGACAAAGTCCCCATTGATTTCAGTGACTATGGATGTAGGCTGTTTGAGGGGGATTAAGGTCTGCCTGGCAAAGCGGTATAGTCATGAATAATTGCTTCTGTATAATACTAGTTTTTGATAAGCCATAAATCTGTGAAACGCCCCCTTTTATAGGCTAAAATTTTCCCACCTATGTTCCAATCCTAAAGACAACTTTTGCATGCACCAAGATCAGCGGACCCAACTTTATTCTACCTAAAATTAACTTCAGAGATTTCTTAGTGGTACATTTCATGCCCAAAAATTCATGTTGACAAATCTTGGCTAAAAGTTGCATTCTTTTCTGAGATAGAGCATGCTTGGCTACTGGAGTTTGAAAAGTAGGAGGGTGCAAAAGCCACTGCTGAAGAGTTACGCAACCTACGTGCACATCAGGGTAAAACTGCTTAAATCAGGACAGTCTTTATTTTCCAAAATGTCTTTGATTGCCCCAATAATTATTAGTTCTACATGTGGCCATGAAAGCTCAAACTAACCAGCTTGTGATTAGGTATTTAGTGAGGCTTTTCCTTATCTTTTTGCAAATTCCATATATGGAACCGGAGTCTGAAATCGAAAACAAGCTTTTTTTTATGAGCAGCAAGTTGTTGGTCAGTTCTTTCTCATGCTATTTTAGATGTCGCCGTTTCAGTTACATTTTATTTGTCAACTGCAATACTATACAGGGCCTAGTGTCTGAAAAACCTCTGCTCTTTGTGTGCTGAGTATTTCCTTACCTAATTTGTGATTTGCATGCACTAGTTAGATAAGGAGGAGAAGGAATTTTCTAACATAGCTTTTCATTATCTGGGGCGTTTCGGTTGGGGCGGTGGTGCTCAAAATACTTCTGTGAGACAAATTCATGGCTGCTTATTCAAGATCTTGCTCTGTAGCTGCTCTGCGCAGATTCTCGTCTGGTGCGAATGGATGCGAAGTGTTGACATCAGGAGAAGAAGTGACTCAGAGCTATTCACGAGGGTCATTGATGTTTTGAACATTGAGAGACAGCGGATAAAAGAGCCAGAAAATTCTACAGTTAAATTTAAAAACTTGTGTTACTGAAGAACAGACAAGCGCCTGAAGTGCATCCTTCAATCATTCAGTCATGCAAAACCATTTATTTGGTATTTTTTCTGAAAAATAAATATTGCAGAGCAGAATAACTGAAAAAAGGCTTTAATTATGAAAAGCCTCACTGCTGAGCAAACGAGAAGTTAAAAGTGAAAAGCCGACAGGCAGTTATCTGTTAAGAAAACTTAAACTGTGAAAAGATGCTTAATTAAAAAATACCCATGTCAGCATTTGAGTGCAGAGTTTAGGGTGTTAAAGGGAAGTAAATGGCTTGGGGATAAGTAATAAACAGCAAAATCTGTCAGCTCTAGGCTGCTGATCAAAATCCACACCATGTCACTAACACCTGACATTCTTCCACATGTTGAATGCCAAGATGTTGAAGATCTGTGCGTGGCTAGCAAGAAGCTCCTGTCCACACTACCAAAAACATTAAAACTCTGGGCTTTTATAGAGCCTTGGAAGCAGTGAATGGTTCCTATTTTGACAGGACCGAGTAAACTGGGAATGAAAGGACACGGAGAGGAGAATGTTCCAAGTGCAGCAGGAGATTTGGGGGCTTAGGCAGGCAGGCTATCACTAGCGCCTGCCTCCGACAGTAGCTTTCCCATTTGGCACCGTGCATTAGAGCTACTCAGAGAGCCTGTGAAGGTTACTCAAGAAACAATCTGTTGCCCTTCGGCTGTCCCACAGCCCAGCGCGTGAGCGGTCCTGCCCATAGAAATGGAAAGTCGGATCTTTTGAAATCACTCTTTCACAAAACATGAACATCAGGTAAAAGTAAAGAGAGATTATATTTAGTATTCTTAGATACTGACAATGTCATTAATAACTTCATAGATACAGGGGCACAGAAGTAAAATAAAACGGAATTATAGCCACTACCCATATGCTGAGCCGGCTCCAATAAATTTTCCTCTCTTTTGCTCCCTGACAAACTCTTAGGACGCTTACACAGCTGTCCCATAGCTGAAATTCATGTCTCAAGCAAATCTTTTGTCATAGGACTTGCTTTTGCTGAAAAGGAGCACTGATGCGGGGACACACATATCCTCAGGCAGGGTACAGGGACATTTGTAACCTTACACATCCAAACACTCCCTGTGGTTCTCTTCATTCACGCTTCCCTTTCCCCAGGGATTTCCTGTGACCCATAACCCAATTAATACCTGAACCGTTAACACACTTCCTAAAGGATTACTGAGCTTTCCCCCATCCTGCCGTAAAGCTTTAGGGGTGTTTCCATCCCTGGCATGGAGCCATCTGCTATTCAGGCAGTAAACGGAATTTGTTAATGACTGCCCCAGCGTGATAGAAATATAAGCAAACCATTAATCCATTATGTGGTAAATTGCTTAATGGGGCAGGGTATATTCCTGTACGTATAGCTTCTTTAGGCCCTGACACCCGTATTTCACGTGAACTAGTATATGGGACTTTAAATGAACACAATGTATACAGATTATTACCAGCAGCTTGCTGAGACTAGAAATAAAGTCAGCTAGTTCTGAGAGGCAGGTCAGGTTTGGGAGACTTGAGGTCTCCTCTAGCTGCCCGTGCTCTCCCTGGAGGAACAACAGCTTCAGTCTCTCTGGCTGATACGGCATAAATCTCAACAGTGCCAACATCTCATCCAGAAAACATTCAGAAGGAAATGCTGTCAAGAAACCTGAACATCAGTGAGTTCAGAAGCTGGTACATCATTTAATGTAGTTTTCTGTATAATTCTCCCAGCTCCCCCAGACTGATTCCTACCGCTACAATCTTCCCATCTACCTGGCTGCTTATTTGCTCCCCTTCATTAGTATCTGAGTTCTCCCCAAATAATTTTACAAAAATATCTCCATTTCGCTATTCTTTTACTGCTTGTAGAGAAAGAGGTTGATGATTTTATATTTCCTTAACCAATAAATGCCAATGTGTGGATTGGTGTATTGTGTAGGTCTCAAGATCACATTTGGCCTGATCCAAACCCCAATGCAATTAATTTTTTTTTCCATTTACTTCAAGGGGTTATAACTCAGGGCTATTGAAAGAAAATGAAGTCTTGCTAGTAATCAAAACTATTTTTTATCCAAAGGATGAAGCCTACTTCATATCAGATCTGATTTACCCATTCAATAATACTTAAATTAGGTCAAAAAAAGAGATTATTTTACAGAGCATACAACTAAACCGTGAAACTTGGTGCCACAGGAAAGTGCAGAGGTTAATGATACGATGTCTGGTTTTGCATGTGGAGTCCTGCGTGGAAACCAATGAGTGGGCCACGCTACATAACAGCAACACAAGTGAGTTTTTACCCTCACAATAAAATTAGACTGTGTTACTGTGTTCTTGCAATCTCCCATCTGTTTCTCTGTGCCTGTTGCCTCTTGTCTTGTATTAAATTATGAGCTCTTGGAATGGATGAAAACAAAGGTCTTTTGCTAGGTACTTTGACAGCCTATATCGGTCTTATGTCAGTAAAAGAAATAAGGCAATTTTGCCTAAAACCCTACCCTTATTCAGAAGTGACACTGAGGTAGTGATTAGAAATAAAAAACGGTACTGAACAAGTGGAAAAAAAAAGGAAAAAATCATACATACTGCTGAAGGCAGCTAACCGACCCCATAAGAAGCTTGGTATGAAATGTAATATCCCCAGGATCACTCTGATTCAAACTAATATTTAATTAATAGCTTTTTGAGGGGAAAGTGGCACAATGATTCCTTTCCCCTAGTTTTTCTTCTTTCTTCTTTTTCTCTAAAGTTTAGTTTACCTTTTTACCTTTGCCTTAAAGATGTATAAACCCCAGCTCAACGTTCTCACTAACCACCATCTGAGATCATGCTGTTATGCAGCACAATATACTTGAAATGCTTGAAACTGAGTCAGCTCAGGTACTTCAGAGCTCGTTAGTTTTAGCTCAGACAGTTTGGACATTTCTGCACCATGGTTGCCAGCACTGTGGATTGCAGGAGGGTTTGTTAATTCAGCTGCGATGCACATGTACGCAGCCGGCAGAGGTTCAGGGCAGTCCCCGTGTTGGGGACCATGGAGCAGAGACATTAAAGTAGCTCTGCAGAGCAGTCTACCACCAGCAGAGATTCATCGGAGACAATTTGCTGTGCTGAGCCAGAAATGACTTCACGTAGGGCTGGTGGGACACCTTGTCAATGTCCTCCCAAAGTTACTGTTTCCAGGAGTGTGACATGTGGCATAGAGATGCTTGAGTTGGTTCCAGGCAAAACCGGCTGAGCTCTGGCAAGGGTTTACTAGCCCAGGCTCAGTACTGTTTCAAGGCAGCTGCATCCCTCCTAGACCCAAATTGGCCCCAGAACAAGTACAGCTCCATTTGTATGCACTGCCATTCCTGAACCAGTATATCACATTTGAAGCCAAGCTGACTCTACACAAAACCATCTCAGGTACATCTAAATCCAGACAGCTGGCAGTGCTTTAAAAATAAAGAATTAAGTCACAACGCAAAGTTAACTGGGTGAAATGTAGTGGTCCCTGCGATCTAGAAGGTCAGACTAATTGATGCAGCACTTTGTTCTGGTGTTAAATCTGTGAATCTGCAGCTGAGGCTCCAAAGCAGAGGGGTGATAATAGCAAGAACAGTGCCAATAAGGAAAAAAGCTGAATGGTTGGCAGAGCCATGGCTGCAGCGAGGCGTGTAATTCTCAGTAGATCAGAGTAGGCAAAAGGGAACAGTTACCTGCCCCTGAAACTGGGGGAAGAACGGAGAATCCTGGTAACAAAAGAGGACGCAGAGAAATTCTGGCTTGTGGATATGGGCAGAATCGTTGGGGTGAGGGAAAGGGTCGGATTCATGCAGGGAGTTCCTGGAAAGAAATGGGAGGTTTCTATAGGAGGAACTTGCTGGGCAATGAAGGATTGCCAGAAGTCCTCGACTGGCACAGTGAGTTTAGAGTTTATGTTAATAAAATATGCAGTGCCTCCTGGTAATGGCATTAGTAATAACCATCAAGATAAATGTTAATGTTGATACAAATAAAGCTATATGCAATTATGATCAGCTAAGGTCAGGAAGATATTATTTTTCTGGATTGAACAGTTAAGTGCATTGTGTGCACTTACAGACAGAGAAGGTTGAAAGCGGAGGATTTATATTGTCTTCTGAACAATTCAACACTGACCACTGTCAGAGACAGGATACTACATCGATCTGTTTGAGAATGACAATTTCTCTTTCCTGCAACAACTGCAAAATATTTTTGCTGGGAGTTCAGAAGCTTTGGCCTCACTTAATTTGATAGTAAAAGATCTTGGTGGACAGAGATATATAAAACTGCCAGCGTGATCTAGTGAGAATCTTGTTTATGCTTCCACATAGGAAGAGTTTGTCTTATGATAAGGCAGGAGCTTAAAGTAAAACCTGAATGTAAACGTATAAATAAAATGGTTTGGCATTTACTTTAGACTCTAAATTCTAGCTCCCGAAATAGAAATAAAATGGCTTGCTATTTATTCTAGCTCCCACTTGAAATGCCAGGCTAGAACGCCATAGGTTTGTTCTAGTTTAGTGGCATGCTAATAATTGCAGATACACCATCAACTGTGCTGGCGTGTTCATTTAATGGATAGCAATTGTTGCTATAACAAATGGTAATCGCTTGGGATTTAAAATATACTGTAATTGCACTTTTAACATTGAACTTCTGTCATACAAAGATCGCAATTGTGGCATCTTTCAGTTCTGTTTAAAATACAGGGGCAAGGGCAGTTTTGCAGTGAAGACCAAGAGAAACAGGAGAATGCTTCAGTCCTGCTCCCCTTACAGTGCACAACAAAACTTCCCTCCCAATGCAAGAAATTAGGACTGGCCACATATGAAACCACACAGAGATTTCCAAAATGGAGCCTTCAAGTTTCTGCACATAAATCAAGACTTCTCTTAGTATAATCAGAGCAGATTTGCTGGCAGGGGAGAAAAAGAGGAGAAAGCTATTAATCCTGATGCCAAGTTTGCATGATGGGAGTATGGGGGAGGCTGCCAACCCCATCCCACTCTATGGCTCCAGCTGCAGCGAAAGTATAGGCAGAAATCTCCTCGAGCACTAACCTCTCCATCGGTCACCCTAGGTTTTATGTGAGTAAATAGCCTTTGCCCTATACCCTTCGTTCTGACACATTTAAGTACCATCCTTCTAACTTTATGCACTGAACTGAACTCTTATATCATAGTAAGGTTTCCCAAAACAAGTGAGCCCATCTATTGACTCTCTGCCTTTCACAGTCCCAACCTCCCACCACTTCTCCTGCTCTACCTATGGCATTTATCTGACCCTGAATAAACAACCTAAACCAGCAGAATGCCAAAAAAAAAGAAAAAAAAAAAAGGAAGCAAAACCACAAACAAAAGACCCCCTCCAAACAGATATTTTTTTGCTGATCTAACGAGCTGGGAGTGAAGGAGGAGAGAGCAGGACCACCACTTCTGGCAGCAGCAAGCTGCTAGAGGCTCAGGAATTTCACAAAACTTCACCTATAGGTCCATCAGGCAGGTTAAGTAGGATGAACCCGAACCACAGAGGTGTCGTCTAGGTGAGCCGTTCTGTACCTACAGCTTGGCAAAGGTATCCTGATCGACTTGTGTGCATCTGTCAGTCAAACAAAAATAAATGTTGCTGTTCTGATGGAGAATTATAGATCAGCTGGGAAATTAGTTGTGTTACATTCTGCTACACCCTATTAGTTTCAGTCCTGGTGCTCAAATCTGTCAAGCATTTATCTGGGGTAACTGCCTAGCCTTTGTGAGAGTAATAATGAATAACTAAGCTTTTCACTGTCACAATAATAATGAAGTATTAATGGTGAATTAAGGAACCGAATGAGAGAAAATCCAGCCATGCAGCCATTGCTGCCAGTTAGCGTCTAACTAGATAGTCAGATATGGAAGCGTTAATGTATCTGGGTAAATGAAGGAGTGATATAATCACACAATGTCTATAAACATAAATCAAGAACAATAAAAACACTGGCTGCATGGATTCTGAGGGTGGATTCAGCAGCTTTAAGGCTACAAAACTTAACTTCCTGATCACCTGTACCTTTAGCATCCTATTTGTATATCCTAAAAATGCTTTGATATCTTCCTGTGCCAGTGGTTGCACTGAATTCCTGAAAGTACGTACATGTGTTCTGGGAGAAGAAACATTTAACTGCATCAAAGATGGAGTAGAAAATTAAAAAAAAAGACTTTACAAGCAAAAAAACCTTCTAACTCGAAATTATCTAATGAACGTTCAATTTATAATGGAAAGTCACAAAAAAATCTATAAATCTAGTTGTTATAAACTAATCTAGAAACAGCTATAAACCTGTATTCCTGGGCTTTTAGATCTTGGCTGCACTAGAAAATGTTTCTTCCACATTCTGTAAAGTTGAGCTTCAGTGCTACTGGCCAACATCTGCAGAACTGGCCAAATCAAGGTCCACACAGTAGAAAAAGGTTTTGATATATTTTCTGACCCAAGCATCGGATACACTCGGGTCTGGTTAAAACATATGAGCCAAGGAAAATCATCGGAAAACTTCATTAGAGGGTATTTAATCACATCTTGCAAACACGGCCATGTTTTCTCGTGCGCGCCCTTCTGGCACTGACAAGATGCGGCAAGTCAAATTCTCCTGGCACTATAGATAGGAATAAACTGTGTCCCCTAATTCTCAGGTGAAAACAATTCATTTCTTGAAACAAAATTGTGTCTCTGCCTTCATTTTCTTCCTATTTTCCCCTCTGCCAGAGTACTACATCAATCATTTTCCTTCACTAAAGACAACCTCTGCTGTTGACTTGTCTCAAACAATTGTAGGATGAACTTGCTTCAGAAAACACCTTCTGATGTTTGGCTTGACTGAACTGTCACTGACCCATCGCATGAACTCACTCACACCCTCTCTCTACACCAGTTTTCTGTTGTCCCACTTACAGGGAAATGAAGGGGAAAATCATAAAAATAACGAGCGTGTAAGCAACACTGCTGGCGAACAAACCGCTCAGAGGAAGAGCAGTGAAAAATCATACATAGCAGAAAAAGTATCCCGAGATAAATGCAAAGATTTAGGGCAGCCAAGACAGGAATTGCAGTGTTTGCAAAAGTCAGTGTGCATGCACCGCATTATTTACAGCAAACAACGCGTTCAGTCGACACAGCCATTCCCTGTTCCTTAGACTGGTGATTTTCTTTTGTTTTGTTCTTTCCCTGTTTGATCAGACTTTCCAAATAATTTTCCCACTGCTTTGGCCTCTCGTTTGCAGTTTTATAGGCTGTTACAAGCCCTGTTGATATCTTGTGTTCTAAAACTGAGACAAGTTAGTTAATTTGGATTAGTCATAACAGGAGTACTGTAATTCCATGGTTGGATAAGCTTTACCCTAGAAGGCAGGTTTCTAGGACAAACAATATTTATGAGCATAGGCATCAGTTGCTGAGGGCAGTGAAATTTGGGCTCTTTGGAGGAAGACTGAGAAAACAAAACTAAAACCACTTCTGAGCCTGGTTCCCTGACTTCTGGGATTTGTATAAATGCGAGTACGTCATCATTTTCTACACTCTTCCCTGCTTAATACCCACAAAATATCCTTCTGTTTAGCCAGTATTTATTCTGCAGCATGCAAGTGATGTGTGGCTATCACTCAGGAAGCAGCCCTCTTGATGAGACTACACAGAGGTCTTAACTGATGCGGAAGAAAGATGTGAAAGTTTCACCCTCTGTTCATATTCAGATTTTGGGTTGTAGAATTAAGTTTTGGCAGAAAAGATACAGTGAAATATCAATGTGGAATAACAGGAAATCTGCAGGAAATCAAAAGACCAGTGCAGTTTCTGCATTCAAGTGATTTTTTTCCACGAAAATCTATTTGTGAGTGGTTTAACCGATGTTATCTCATTATTCAGAGCATATTTCTCATGCATTCTTTCGCATGTCTTTATTCAGACGAGTCACTCCATAAACTTGGTGCAAGGCTGTTCCTTTTCCCCATCAGCAAAGGTATTAACTGGGGAGCAGACGACTCACCTTCTCCTGATGCACCACTCCCAGTGTACATCCGTGATAACATCATCGCCAGATGCTCATCTCCTGAGTCCAGCCCCAAATAATCCTGAAATTGAATTAAAGTCTGTAAGATTTTTAAAGTAAAGAAGGTTGGCGTGCTTTTATTTTATGCTTTTAAGGATATTTTTGCTCTACTCTCCCACTATGAGATCTAGAAATTACCTTTGTTTTAGAAAGCAAGCTGGGATTTCCCCAAGTTTCCCATTATTCCAGAATTTTGAACCTTAAAACCTCATATATTTCACAGGTCATGCCGGCTGTCGACCAGCACCCCCAGGTC
>NW_009231843.1:0-271 GCF_000690835.1 Fulmarus glacialis
GGCACCCCTTCACACCCTCTGCCCCCCTACCCCAGAACAGGCTCTGGCCGGGGAAGCCCAGCACTGCTGTGACGGCTCCCTGTCTTTAGCCTCCCTCTTCCACAGCAGGCAGGACAGCAAGCACCAGCTGCCCCATCTCCTCTGCGTTTGCATCCTGCATTTCCAGGCTCCTGGCCGGAAGCCGAGGGGGTTTGAGCCCTTCCAGGGCGCAGCCAAGGGGGAAAGGGGCTGCCCTTGCCATCCCCGGCACAGGGACACTCACCACGTGGCT
>NW_009231843.1:458-1365 GCF_000690835.1 Fulmarus glacialis
CAGGTCTTCACCACGGCTGCAGGGAAGCAGGGCAGCAGGTCTCGCAGCAGGGCGAGGACGTGCAGGGTGGTGGTCGCCTCCTTGGCGCCTGCAGGAGCAAAGCAGCGCCTGAGCCTGTGGCAACCCATGGCAAAGTTGCCCGAGGCAAAGCCCCCGTGACCGCACTGGGGCTGACCCACGGAGCTGGGGTGAATACCTCTCCCCCGGCCTCTGGGAAGAGCAGAGCAACTGGCTGGGGGCCCTCCAAAACGCTTAAGGTGCCCCAGCGGTGCCTCATACCCTCCCCTTTTCCCTTCAAGTCCTTATTCTCCCACGGCTGCAGGGTCCCCCGCACTCAGCTGCATATCCCTTGCTCCAGCGCCCCACACCTCCAGCTTTTTCGATCTCCTGCACACAGAACTTGGCAGTGGAGGGTGCCGCTGGATGATGTTCAGGGGCCGCATCTCCAAACATGAACTCGCTGCCCCTCAGGACAGAGCACACGCCGTACTGTGCTGCTTTCCGCACCTGGGGGAAGGAGAGCCTGGGTGGGTAAGACCCACGTACCGCAGGGGCACAGCCAGCCCCAGAAACGAGCCCCAGAGGCAGCGTCATCCTTCATCAGGGGCACTGGGCACTTACCTTGGGTTTGGTATGAACGCAGAAGCTCAGCAAGCCGTGATAGACCTGGAGGGTGACGGGGTAGCTCCAGGCTGCAAAGTCCTGCTTCCGCAGCAGCGTGGCCAGGCAAGAGAGGACCTACAAAAAGGGAGCAGCAGGGACGTTAACATCACCCCACAGAGACCCCCCTCATTGCAGCAGCCTCAGGCTGAGCACCCAGCACCACCCTAAGCAGCAGCTCGACCCCAGCTCTCAGCAGACCCCTGACCAGAGCTGGCACCGCTGGCTGCCCCTTGGCTACTCACCC
>NW_009231843.1:1459-2858 GCF_000690835.1 Fulmarus glacialis
CCAGCCGATGGCAGTCTCGCAGGTAACCACATTCCCAGCCCGCCCTGGTTGGGTCATTTCCCCAGCCCGGTGTGGGAGACAGTGCCAGCCCCTCTTCCATGACAGGCCTGGACAGCTCTCCCTGCTCCTCTACCAGCCACTCACCGCTTTAGGACAAGGTTGAGCAGGTAGGAGACAGCAGCCAGTGACTCAGGGGACTCCACCGCCTCCAGTGTGGTCATCTGGGAACAGAGGAAGGGTGAGCAAGGGGGAGTGGGGGTTCACACCAGGCCGGCCCTTCCCCAACCCCAACTGTTGGGGACAGGGGCAGAGAAACCAGGAGCAGCCCGACAGCATCTCTGCTGGAGAAGGATACCCAGGGCCTCGGCTAGGAGCACAGCACCTTCTACCACCACTCCTCCCGAGAGCCCACCCATGCTGCCAACAGCAGCTCCCTCGTGCCTTCTCCCCACAACCATCACTCACCAGCGCAGCAAAGTACTCCGTCTCGCTCTCCTTGCCCCCCCGTGAGCGGATCACCTCCGTCACGGCCGCCAGCACGGCACAGATCTACAAGCAGCAAGCAGAGCAGGTCAGCACCCCCAGCCTGACATCTGGGGGGGCCATCCCCACTAGACGCCCCCCCAGCCCTGCTCCTGCCCATACCTCTTTGTGAGCGGCAGAATTGGACTCCCAGAAGCGCTGCACCTTGCTGAAGGTGACGTTGGTGCAGTCACTCAGCCCGCTCAGGAAGGTGCCGGAGGACTTCTCCGTGGCGGTCTCCCCAGCATCGTCCTCCTCCATACGGAGCTGAGCGCTGTCACTCGGCCGCTCCAAACGCAGGGACCCTGACTGCAGCTCATTGTGCAGCTTCACCGCATCCACCGTCAAATTGCTTTTCTCTGCCGGGGTGAACAGGTATGCTCAGAACCATGAAGTTGCATTGCTCTGCCATTCACCCTGAAACCCCCTACACCCCCCCTCTTTCCCGTCCCAGCCAGACCAGCTTGGCTGGAGCTCATCTCCAGCACATGGGACATGGATGCTGCTTCCTCCTGATGGGAGAAAGCACAGTGATAACTGGAGAGAGCTCGTAATTCCTGTGAAAACAAACCAGGGCACAGTCCAGCCATCTCCACTGATGGAGGAAAGCATCATGCCCTCACAAATGCATCTTGGTGTACCAGGGCCTTCATGCTGAGGTGCTCCATATACTCTGCCCCATTTATCTTCTTCCGCCCGGAGCCTCGGTGACCAGACAGCCAAGGCACAGCCTTCCCATCCCTCTGTGTCATAGATACCAGCTGGCAACCAGCTGCAAGGGGACAGTGCGTGCTGCAAGAGGTGCTTCTTCATCGGCAGGAGAAAGATCTCCTTGGCCAACAGCAGCCGAGGCTGTGAACCTCCAGCCCCTCGCAGA
>NW_009231843.1:2969-3178 GCF_000690835.1 Fulmarus glacialis
CCTGGCCGCTCCTGCCATAAGCCTCCCGGGAGGGCACGCTGCTGGGACGGCACGTATCCTGCCGGCTGCGGGCAGGGCCTCGCACCAGGCCCCGGCAGGGTGACAGGCATTGCTGTAGGCCGTGCCCCGTTTCACGTCCACAGGCCCGGTGTCACGGTGAAGGCAACGAGGACAGACTCGTTACGCCGCGGGGGCGGTTCTCCTCCCCG
>NW_009231844.1:0-247 GCF_000690835.1 Fulmarus glacialis
GGCGGGCCGGGGGTGGGGGGGGGGGCTGCCCGCCAGCCTGTGCCCCTCGGGGAGCCCAGTGCCTGCACCCCTGTCTGGCTACTGCACCCCTGCATGGACCCGGCACCCCTGCATGGACCCGGCACCCCTGCACAGACCTTGCACCACTGCACAGACCCTGCATGAACCCTGCACCCTTGCATGGCCCTTGCAGTCCAGCACAGATCCTGCACTCCTGCACGGCCCCTGCACATACTCTGCACCCCTG
>NW_009231844.1:500-824 GCF_000690835.1 Fulmarus glacialis
TTGCACGGACCTTGCACCCCTGCATGGCCCCTGGACCCCTGCATGGACCCTGCACCTTTGCATGGACCCTACACAGACCCTGCACTCCTGCACAGACCCTTGCACGGATCCTGCAGCCCTGCATGGCCCCTGCAGCCCTGCATGGCCCCTGCACCCTTGCATGGCCCCTGCACCCCTGCTCAGCCGGGTGTGCTCCCGCCCTGTGATGCAGGGCGCTGCTGGTGAATCAAGTGGGGCTCTTCTGCATCGTCTCCAGCGCGGTGGCCTGTGGCCTTGTGATGTTTGCGCTGTACAAGGACTGCGATCCCCTCCTCGCCGGCTACA
>NW_009231845.1:0-706 GCF_000690835.1 Fulmarus glacialis
GGGCCAGCTGCCTCCAGGCGAGCTCGGATTTACCGTTCGTTTCTCTGCTCGTGTCTTTGTTTGTGTGGGGTTTGGGGGGGGAGGGGAAGCATGTAATTGAAATTAGGCTGTTTAGCCCTCAAAATTCTGCTCCGTTGTAATTCGGCCGTAATCTTTTCGGGCTCAGCCTTGGGGAGAGTAAAGCGCAGCTTGTAAATAGCGGAGGCATTTCCACGCGTGGCGGTTCGGGGCTGGCGGGGCCTAGACACTGCTGTGTGCCCGTGGTGCTCGTCCTCCTCCTTCTCTTCATCTTCTCTTTCTTCTTCCTCGGTCTGCAAAGCACTGCGCTTCTTCCGAGCTGTGGCTTTCCGTCAAAATAGTACTTGTGTGGGGACTGCTGCAGCAGGAGATGTGCGATATTGCTGGTTATTAGAAACCAACAAACAAAACCCGCCAGGGTCACTCGTGAAACGTTTCGGCAGCGGCAAATATATTTTTAAAGGAGACAATGTCCTCTGAGGTCTTAAAAGTAATTTTATACAGGTCTAAAAAAATATTTTGATGTTATTAAAAAAAAAAAGACGGTTTCCTATAAATTGGAATATTTTTCCGTGTGCATATTATTATTAATAATGAAAGTTTAAACTATCTTCATATTTTTGACCCCAAACCTGGCCCAAAATGGATTTTCCGGTAGGTTCTGCTTTTGAATGCTTGCCCTTTTTCT
>NW_009231845.1:731-1022 GCF_000690835.1 Fulmarus glacialis
TTACATAGATTAATGTGAAAAAAAAAATAGCGTTTATAATACAGGGGCCAGTTCATAGCGATTTTATAAATGTTTATGTAAGCTGATAGATGCTGTGGCATAGTACCATTTTGGGACCAACTTTTCTAGAGTGAACTAGCACTTTTATTGTACTTTCTAGCCTTGTAAAGTCTCCAATAAAATGCCTTTCCTTCTTTCCATATCGTTTTATTTCACTCCGCTCCTCCGTGCTCGGGATCGAGAAGCGGCAGCGGAGAACAGGGAGGGGGCCGTGTGCGGGGCCGCTCCGCG
>NW_009231846.1:0-13851 GCF_000690835.1 Fulmarus glacialis
CGAGTAGCATCTCTGTATAGGTTGTGTGTTACTATGTCAGATAAGGAGGACTGTGCTGTGCATACATACTCAGTTCTTATTTCTTCCTTGCACTTTCAGCTTCAGTGATGCAACCTATCCCGGCTGTGCTTCTTTTTTAAGCTGGATAAATATCTGCTAGGAATAATTCAGGTATGGCTGATTTTAAATTGAGGTGGGGAATAGATTAGAAGAATTCTTGTACCACCTTATTTTAGCCTCATTTTCTAACTCTCATTAAAATGTGTTAAGGTGTATTTAAATATTTATTAAAATACAAAATATTAAAATACACTAGAACATAAGACTACAGCTTCACATGGGGTAAGTCAGTTCTCCAAAATTCAAGTCAAAGGTTGAAAGTGTGTATTTCTTATTAAGCTAATAAACAATTACAAGGTCATGGTGAGATTTTGAGAGATTACGGAAAATCTATTATAAATACCATATTAAAAATATTGTAAGGTAAATCAGGTAGCTGTACTTTTAATCCTAAGAAGTGAATTCACACTTCCTTTTACCGAAAGAAAATTGTTTCTGGAAAGATACGTCATCTAATATACATTTGTACCATGCCTGACAAAATAAGCCTTGCTTCTTGGCCAAGGTCAGCAGATGGTCCCCTGAGAGAAATACTATATAGATGGGGCATAAGCACAGAAAACAGTGTTACACACCCTTATGCTACATGGCCTTGAACCATTGGTTTTACTGCAAACCTGGTATACCCTAATGGCAGCGTCACACACGTATCGGTAGGAAGGATGTTAAATACAGCTTAGAGAATAAATTTTTACAACGTGATAAATAAAAGAAAGCTCAGCTAACATATAATTATGCAAGAGAAGATCCTATATAAATAATAATTTAAAATACTGTTCACATTTAATATTAACTCTACAGCACATACAATTTCTGTATAGTGTGGATTAGAAATCAAGTATAACTTAACAAAATAATTCAACAACAGATAAACAAAATTAATCTCCTGATATATTCAACAGCAAATTTGTTTAAAGTTCACCAATAATCAGTACTCAAAATACATCTAGAGATCCTATACTTCATTACCATTCCAAATAACACACCGAATACCTGCATATCAAATTTCATATGCTCACTACCTGAAGATGACAGGAGATAGACACATTAATATGTGATGAAAAATATTTCTATTATATGACACAGCAAGAATATTTTCCAAGTGATGTTTGAAATCTTGCCATATCTGCAGCTTTAGTGACAGTTAAATTAATTACATGTAAGATAATCCTTCTTTACAGAGACTTTTTCTCCCCCTTCATTCCTCAAGGGGGTCAGGTCACCTGCTTAACTGATGCTGGGCAGTCCCCTCCTTTAAACCCTATAGCAAACATGGGGGAGCAAAAGATGCACTGAGATGACAGATTCCCTACATTTCCATCTACAGCCACCTTGGAATATACAGTTTTCTTAAGGTTATTCCATTACCTATATGGCTCTATTCCTCTGTCTCCTTCTGACTGGATTCTCCACATAGGATTTAGCCCCTTATCAGTCACAGAGAGGATCATAATTACTTTTACAATTCAGTATCACAGCCAATTTGTGGGGCTACTCTGGTCAGTGAGAATGTATGGATGTGAGGTTTGGAAACCTTACTAATGTTCTTTCTGCTGCCTTACACTTTGCTTGCTCTTGGGAAAGCGCAAGCAGATCAATAACTCTCCCTCTTGCTGTAGAGCTACATGACCCAGAAAGTACATTATACGTATAGGAAGAGCTCTTGCTCCCTTTCCTTTCCTTTTGTAAGAAAGTCAACCGTTTTGGGATTCCCAGTATGAGGAGGATGTAGATGAACTTGAGCGAGTCCAGCAGAGAGTCATCAGGATGGTCAGAGGGTTGGAGTGTGTGACCTGTGAGGAGAGGCTGAAGGAACTGGGCTTGTTTAGCCCAGAGAAGAAAAGATTTCGGGGACCTAACAGCAGCCTTACAGTACTGAAGAGGAGATTACTGATACAACCCAAGTGTATGGCAGGAGAATGGGAAAAAATACTCATAAATTGAGATAGGGCAGGTTCCAACAGATTACAAAAGAGAATTCCCCACTATGAGGGCAATGAAGCATTGGAACAGGAGACTGCCTGGAGAAGTTGTGGAATCTGTGTTCTTGGAGATTTTCAAGACCCGGCTGGACAAGCCCAGAGATACCCGGTCAGAAATCAGGTTGACTCTGCTTTGAGCAGGAGACAAAATAACTCCCTGAGGTCTCTCTTAATCTGTGATTCTAATGTGGTCCAAAATCAACAGCTGTAGAGGCCAGATCTTGGCGCTGAAAGATGCCTCCAAATAAGAAGCCCTTAAATCCCACATCCCACAGCGCAAGAGCATCCAGACTCACCATCTAGTGCCTGTTACTGCATGAGCAGTGTCTAAGATAGGCTCGTTAGCTGCTACAGCAAAGCCAGCTCTTCATTAGTCAACATTCTCACTGCAACACACCTACATTTCATTTTAATCTTGGTTACCAATCTACTGAGTTTATTTTCCAGAGATTTGTTGTTTCTAATGATACATATCTGCACGTCAACCATTTGTAGCTTTCTTTGAAAACAACTCTGTCTTCATTCAGGTGTCTGGGTAGAGCAATCTACCTACGCTCTCTCTGGCAATGCAAGACATAAAACACGCTCGCCTGGCACCAGCTGGTGGCCTGACAGCGTACATTGCCAAATTGATACTGGATTATTAGGTGCTGAGGTGTATCCAGGCTGTTTGTGCCTTGGTCAAAGAATTTTAGCAGGCAGTTTAACAGTTTAACAAGTGTTTGCAGTATATTACAAGTCATAAGACAGATTGATTAGATGCAAACAAGCACTCTCCAAATTCTCTTACACACCCAGTAATATGCCCATCAGCCTTCAAACCTGTACTACATAGAAATTTTCAGTCTTATTCCCTGAAGATGAAAGGAGATAGACGTGCCAGTTGTTGAAGGACAACATTTCATTTGCAAGATGATTTTCCAAGTAATGTTAGAAACCCTGCCATACATGTGGCTTTGGTGACAATTATATTAAATTGATGGACTAAGCTAGGTTTTCAATTTATGTGACAATAATAATACTGCATTACATTTATAAACTATGTTCCACTTCAGGCTCTCTAAACCAATTTGCAAGCAATTACTTTAAAAATACTGCTATGTGTATTGCTACCCATGTATTATAGATGGGAAAGAAATCACAGAAAGTGTCAAAATGCCTACAGGTGTACAGGAAGCCTTGATCTATCTAGAAGTTGCATCCAAATCCCCTGAGTGCTAGTCCTCTCCTCTCATAAAAAGATTACAAGTCTTTTCATGTCTCTGCCTTTTTCTTACAGATACTTTGTTTCTCTTAAGGCTTATGCCTCTATACAGCCATGTTTCTACTTCTCTCCCTTAAATAATGTCTTAGGTGTGAATGCTATACAGTTGGCATAGAAAATAGTTTGCTACTTAATAAGAAGTCTATGCCAGTTAAAATTAATTGCCGAATTCTGCTTTCAGTGAAGTCAATGGAAGTTTGACCATGGCGTCAAGTGAGACAGGCCCAATATCAAAAAATAAAGGAAGTGAGATGGAGGATAGGCAGTGGGCTGTTTTGATACTGGTATAGAGGAGAATCAGAACATAATGATCATGTGTCCAGATGAGTGAATAGACCATGTGTGTCTTCTAGCCAATGCCCCTAAGACAAGAACCAGAAAGCAAAATGAAATTAATTACACAAATGCTCTGGCAGCTGGCTTTGGCAGTTACAACATGTATTTTTGAAGAAATGCTTCCCAGATCCTAGAGACAAGCCCAAACTAGCCCCCAGAATTCAGATACTTACACAACTGCAAATCACAACCAGACTTGTGATTGTCCCAGCTTCCTAATGAGCTAATCCAAAAATCCCAATTCTGATGCCCCAAATCTTGGGGAAGTTCAAACCCAGATACAGGCATAGCAATCCAAACCCAGTACTAACACACATCTGTAAGACATGCTTTGCACTAGCGTACCTTCATTAGAGTACCTTTCTTAGAAAAAAACTACTACCAAAGGTCTGTCTAAGCCCAAAGTTTGTTTCTTTCACAAGCCATTAATAACATTGAGGAGAAAACTGTAAAAAAGAGGTTGAAGGTGACCTTTGTCTTGAGACAGCCCCCTGATAACCAATAGCTGTGGGATTTCTGAGACGGAGGTTGTATTCAAGCATTCAAGCAGCTGAAAAGATGTTGTCAGAGCCAATGTACACGTTGTCGTTTGTAGGGAGCATATTGGTGGTAGTACTTTAAAAGTGTACTCAGATGCACCACCACCCCACTGCCCTGGCTCATCCTGGGCAAAGTTTCATTTTGGTTTTGGTAAGAGAGTGAAAATTTTCAGATTTGCTATAAAAGCGGTAGAACTCGTTGGAGTTAAACATATGACTATCTCTGCATACAAATCAAAATGCAGCTTTCAGAGAAGCTCCATGGCGTACAGCGTGCAAGGGTGAGAAATGTGTCAGTGTGAGTGTGGGCACAGCTCAAACTCTGCTCAAGAGCGTAGGAGGAAACAGAAACTTAACTGACAATAAAATTTTCCAAAGGGCTAATTTACCCAAAGCAAACCATTACAGTCATAAACAAGTCTCATCTAGAGATGATGTGCTGAGCTGAGTCAGTGAAAAATCTTCAGGGAGAGCTGGAGGCACAGCTGGGCGATGGGCACAGTGCAGCACCAGCAAGGAGCCTGCTCTGCCACCGGTTCAGCGTGGGGCTTCTGGCAAGGGATTTTAGTGCTTCTTGTGTCGACGTCCTCGTCTGTTCGATTAGGCTAGTATTTTCCTTTCTTAGCACGGCCATCAAGAGTTAGTACTTGTAGGATACTATACAGTTCTCAGAAGAAAGACTATTGTACTTCCTAATACATTTTATAAAGGAAACAATGACATCCATAAAGTAGATGACTGCCCTCAACACTATTTTTTCTCTAGATTTATGGCTAGCTTTTTCTTAAAGCACAGTTACATGCTTCTGTTTCTTTGGCTGATAGAGCATCGGACAAACTACTCTCTCTCAATGCAAAGTTTTTTCTAATTCCTCTTGAGCATTAGATCTTCCAAGCTAAAAGGGCAATTTTTTCTCCCACAAACAGCAGTCAAAACAATATACCTACATCTGCAGGAAGATTTTGGCTTTGATTTCTATGCCACTGTTTTGGAATTCTACACATACACAAAAGATCCACCTTCTTTCCTAACCCTAACTTACCATTGAAAATAGTTTATTGCTAAGTCCTTCAAACAGCATAATAATAGTCCCTTAAAAAAGGTGAAAAGCACTGATGCTGGGTTTTTGACTTAAGCTCCATGTGAGGATCTGTTAGGATAGTAATGGTGACTGGTTTTAGTAGTGAAGGAAAACACAGATTTTTTTCTTCCCTCTGTGAAGGAAGAAACACTTGGCCAGATCCCAGGGGTTATGGGCGAGAGAACTGAACAGCAGAGCGTTTCAGGAGGAGACATTCCATGGGTACCACTGAAATGATTCAAACCGTAATTAACTATCCCTGCTATCCCAAAATACAGGTGCATGTGCATTTGGGAATGAGATGACTATCAAATTGCAAATTGAGTCACTCAACAAGCTTGTTTTACCCTTCCAATTATGCAAGCAATTTTGTGACTCAGCATCTACACAAGTCTGTTCTCCACTGACAAGACAAATCAGTTCTGCAGCTGAGTCAGTCAGAGCAACCCTTTTCACAGTGATAAATCCAGCAGGCAGCCACGGTATGGAAAAGATTGTGGAGCCTTTATTCTGTATGCAGTTAACTATGTGAGATAGATGAAATACATTTTAAAGGAGAATAATCTTCAGCTCATCTTCACACAAGGAACTAATTAAGTGGGGGAGAGAAAAGCTGTCATGGGATTACACTGATCGGTGTTCATGGTCCTTTAACTAAAAGAGATTAGATTTTCTTTCCGATAGCATTTTCTGTTGCTACTGTTGTGTGTTCATCCCTTGCTTATAAAAATCATCCGGCAACTTAGAATCATAGAATCATAGGATCATTAAGGTTGGAAAAGACCTCTAAGATGATCAAGTCCAACCCTCAACCCAACACCACCACGCCCACTAAACCATGTCCTTTAGCGCCTCATCTACACGTCTTTTAAATACTTCCAGGGATGGTGACTCCACCACTTCCCTGGGCAGCCTGTTCCAAGGCCTGACCACTCTTTCAGTAAAGACATTTTTCCTCATGTCCAGTCTAAACCTCCCTTGGCGCAACTTGAGGCCATTTCCTCTCGTCCTATCGCTTGTTACTTGGCAGAAGAGACCAACCCCCACCTCTCTACTTGCTGTAATTGCAATTGTAGTTGAGAATGAATTTCTTTAATTGACTTTTCTTTCAAGGGTTGCAAATAATTTCCTACATCTTAGAGTGTAGCAAGGGTGGAGGTGTCATGCCAGTTACAGGCAGTCACAGACTCACGCGCATGTTGTCATGGGAATCTCTGCCCCAGCCTGTTCCTGGGATGCCAACTTTTTTTGCTGGCACATCTGGAACCAATAATAATCATTCCTTACCCCTCAGGCTTGATCCTTTTGAGGTGCGAAGTATGAATGACTGTTGCCGATGGTCTTAGCACTTGAAATACCTAACCCTTAACACCTACCGACAGAACCTCTAGGCTGCATTTGGAGCTGAAAGTGAAGAACCTACTGGGTAGATTGCACTTCCCTCTCTTTGCCTGTAAGAAATATATCCCATTAGTCCTGTTCAAAACTAGGTATCTTTACGCCCATGCCCAGAGGTGAATCTCACCAATAGTCACGTTAGTCGGTATTATAATAATCCCACCGAGAGGCCACGAATGAGGCCCCACCGGGTGAACTGCAGTATAAACACTGTAGGAGAAAGCCTTAGCCAAGAGGAGCTTGTCGTTAAGTTACACGAGGCTGAAAAAGATAGGCAAAAGGGATCAGAGACTTATGGTTTGCAAATGTTTTAATTTCATACTGAAGGCTTTTCCAAAACATCAAAAATGGGTCTCTACACAGCTGTATGTGAATACCAAATTGTCCGTTCTTCACAACAGCGATTCTGGGAGATGTGCCCGATCTATGCACATCCTCCTGGGGCTCTAGATCACAACCCCAGCGCCGACAGTTTTCACAATGACTGGTGCTTTTCTTAAAGCCTCTGTCCCTGCAACCATTTGAGCATGTGAACATTTCAGCTTTAATTTTCTAAAACTAAGTACCTTCAAACATCATGCAAATGAATACTGTCAAACATTTATGGAGAAAAGCAAATACAAACTAAGTGAAATACAGAATCGCAAAATGCAAAAAGAAAAAAAGAAAGCAAACAATATATGTTACTTAAAAACAACAGCCAAAAAATCACCATTTTAAAAGCTTACTTAAAAACTTCCAGGTTCAGGTGATTTCTGAGTGCCTAGGTTTGACGATACTTTGTCCAGCAGTTTTTTGGATTTTGTCCGGTTCAAGGTTTCTCAGTCTGCATGGTGCTGAGGAGGTGGGGAGAAATATTACAATCTAAAACAGATAACATCTTTCTGCTGTACTCCTTCCACATTTTTGCTTTCCAAAATCAACAATTCTCTTTCAAGCTCTCAAATCACATGCCAAAACGCATAGATGGGATGGCTATCATCATACATTACTAACATTGCCCAATCCTGACTATAAATACCTTGCTTCAGTGGCTTATTCCTTGCCAAGTCTCAACACTCTGGGTTTACTTTTTTATTTTGAGGATCTGGTGAATTAAACAATTTTCAGCTTGTGACAAACAAGACATTCCCAAGAATGAAACCAGCAAGCAAGACGACATTTATCTTGAGTTATCAAGAGCTGTGCTTTGAACATACAAATTTCTCTATGGTGCCTGGCGTTGTGAAAAATTATGTTCTATCTGCCTTAAATATAATAAACAACGATACTTTGATAAGTGAGATACATTCATAGCCTTATTAGTGAAAGCTTTACTTTTACAGTAAATGCAAGAGGCTTATGTACATTTCTTATTTCAGATGAGGAAGTTCCCAACCCAAGTTGAGACACAAGCGGTTAACTGGCAGTTACTGGTTTGCCTTTTCCTAGAGATGCACGGAAGGAACAGTTATAGTCTTCCTTCTGTAATGACGCTAACTTCCTAAAGATCCATTGCTGCCCCTTTCTCCTGTGCTGTCTGCCCCACGAGCAACCCACAGCCTGAAATTTCATAACATGAATTAGTAGAACACACACCACATAGATGAGTTGATGGCTCCCTGATATCAGTGGCTCTGTACTTCTCCTCCGATTTTTTACTTTTATGAACTGACTCGCTGTGTGTTAACAGATGAGTTTTGCCCTTGTGCAGAATACAGACGATAGATTTTTGTCGAGATAAGGATGGTGACACCAATGTCCTCCGTGCTTACTGCAGAGCGGGAGGTGAAATGATGAATACTTGTGCATGTGTGTGTAGGGGGGAAGCTGGAGGGGGAAAAGGCTGGTTACAGATAGGCTTCCTTGTACAGAACATTTTTAAGTACCGTTCTGAAGAAATCAGTATTTTTAAAACATTACGTGGCAGATAAAAAAAGAAACAGCTGCATTAAGCAGCTTCAAGAGTCAGACTTAAAAAAAGAAAAGTCACCTCCTCTGTCCTTACTCTTCTCTGCACAAAGAAAGAAGACAGTGACATGATATACAGAGCTACTCAATGGTCAAATCAATTTCTTCTAATTTAAGCTCGTGTACACTTCTGGTATCTTCTCTAGGGCCTATTTAAAGATGTATCTCTCATCATTGCTACTTTCGTATACCTTATTGAACACAATCAATAGCTGTCTTAGCTGCGACAGTTTATCTGGGGTGAATGAAGGCAAGACACCCAAAGAAAAGTGTGGGCAGAATACAGCTGCATCTCGGATAGTCCTGTAGACTTCCCTAGTTTTCTTGCGTTTACTATTATTACTTCATCTTATTTCAAAATGCATGACAAGAACAAACCTTTCCCATTACAGAAATGTATACGGACACAAGCAATTTCAATTCACCTGGCAGACTATTATTAGCTCTATTTTTAGCCTGAAGCAGTAACTAATCACATTAGTGGAGGGGCTTTTATTTTCGAAGTGATGGCTTTGGAATAGAGAACTTCCTTATAAACAGCAAGTGAGAGCTGCCTCTCCCAGACCTCCGCTGTGCTCTTGGTAGAGGTGCTCCGTCTTCTCCCTCTGCACCACATTTCTCAGATCACCACATTATTTCAGAGTCTCATCTGTAAGCGCTATGCTAGTGACCCCTACTGTGGTTCCACTTTCAGGGTGCTCCTACAGCATGCTAGGAAATTCTCACTGGCATCTAAATTAAGCTAATTAAATTGTGGTGCACACCTAAGGCACATAGCTGTTATTCAAACGTATACAGAAGAAGGAGTAATGTGTCATGGTAATATTCACAAGCAAGCGATGGACTGTGACGCTACTAGACCGAATCTTTGCACTCCATAAGCTGCTCCTAGGCAAGGGACCACTGGTGCGGGTCACAGATCTACTCAGTTTGATAGAGAAGGGTCTAACACAGGGTCAATTAACCTGATCAGGACCTTTACGTTTTCACTCTGCTGTCATGCAACAATAGTCTACTGCAGAATACATTATTTTAGAAATGCTTTAGGAAGTTTTAATAAGGCTTAGTGCATAAGTCTGGCGGCATATGATGCAACAAAACCAAAACAAAAATATCCTAAAAACGTTGAAGCTGACATTAAAAAGAGTTGATTTTCAATCCAACATTTTATTTCCCACAAGCCGCAAATCACTCAGTACAACAGCCTCCTGTCCCAAGTTTCGATACACCATAACATATCAAAGCCTAAGCGTGGCACTGCCCGATTCTAAGTGATGCCTGTCCTGAACCTCAGGCCAAGCTAATTTCTCAGCAGTGAATTTCTCCAGTTGCAGTCTGATTTAAAATAATATGATTCCCTTTTCCAGATAGGAACATTGATACACAGCAGCTTGAAGTGTACGATTTCAATGGTACGATACACAGTATTCTTTCTTTTCCTATTTTTTATTCCACATTCTTCTTATCTGCCGTCTTTGGCAAAGAATCAGCCGCACAACCCTAAAATAAGCTTTCAGATGTTTGAGTATTTACACACCATAAAATCAAAGCAATAGCAAAACATAGTTTCTAGTAGTGGAAGAAAGTTTAAAACTTAACCATGCTTGCAGGGACTGTATTTCCTCCGTCTCAGAAGCAGCCCCAAAGGCTGCAGGTGGTTGCAGTGTGACGGCATATTTTTACACTGGAGCAGAATCACAATTCTGACAGCAAGGAAAAGAAATTAGAGGAGCTTATGCAAAACAAGGTGGAGAAAGAGGCTTGCTTATGAAAAAAGATTTTCACAGGATCTCTGAAAAAAGCAGTAAAAAGATCTTCCACCTGTTACAGGGCCAAAATAAGGGCTTCTGGAGGCTTTTTACATTGGTAGGCTATAACACATCTGAGAAACTGCATACGTTAGAAAAAGGCTTTCGCAGTGCATGTGATGACATGGGAAATGTGAGAATAAAAAAGACCATGCAATTAAAGAAAGGTAATTTTTGCAGCCTAAAATTGCTAAGTGGTAATGTGACCTCTGCAAATAATGATTTAAGAACTCTGTTACAGCAGAAGCAACACATTTTTAGAGAAATGCATACTTTTAGCAAAAAAAGGTCATTTCCCTCATAGAGACATTAATTTCTTATCATTATTTAATTTCTAGCACCATTCTTTCCAGGCTCATGCAATCTCAAACATTTTTTTTTCCTCTGAAATTGTATTTGTAGGATAAATCAATATAGTGAAGAATAGAGGATTTTCTGGGGAAAAAAAAATCATCTTCCTGGGTGTGTGTTGGATTTACCTATTAAAATCGTTGCATCCCATTGTCTGTGGGGTATTTATGTCTTCACTCTTTTACCTGAAGAGTCAGTAGGAAATTTAAAAACTCGGTTATATCTTGCAGTGGACAGCCACTGTCACTCTGTCTTTGTTGGTCCAGCGTCCTCCTCTACCCTCTTTCTCTGCATTTTGGAGGAGCAACCATCAACTCCCGTTTTATGGAAGAAGAATTCATGCAGGTCCAACTCTGACATCCAGTGGCCACTGCGTTCATGACATGCTGCCGGTGTCCCGACCATTCGAAACTTGGCTTGAAGTGATACGGCTTCACTCTCCAAATAGGTAGGTTATTTCAGCACTTAAATCAACACATTTATGTGATTTCCATAAGTACGCAACTGGTTGTTTCAGACACTTATTTTTTATCAACATGACTTCAGAGACCAAGACAAATATAAAATATTCTGAGAATTATATTTAATGGTATTCAGTACAAAAACCTTGAAATATCCTAAAATGCTAAATTATTCAGGAATCCTAATCGCACAAGCATATTACCACTGAGTGATAATTCTCCCTCTACATATCTACATCTGTGCATACATGCATACGTACGTACATTCTCTCCCTCCCCCCAGTCACTTAGTATTCCTAAACTTGAAATGAAAGTGCCCAAGTGCAGGCCTCCATTTTGCACAGACCTAACAAGAAAAACAATGCCCAACCACAGATTTTATTTTTGTGTGGAAGAAGAAATGAAGATAAAGTGAATATAATTGAATATAACTCTTCAGAGCTAGAAGCTGAAACTTTGTATTTTTCAAGTGAAACCTGAAGTTAGGTAATTACTTGTAAATATTTGTTACTTGCCTGTTGGCTGGTAATTTTACTACCTATTTTTTCTTCCTAGTATTGGTAAGCTTGTCTGGTACTCTCAGAGGAGTTTTTGATCAAAGCCAATAGAGAGTGAATTTTTGGTACATAATTTCCCAGATGGATGCCTGAATGCAGTGTTTTAATCTGGCCCACTATCAAACTTGCTGAAAATTTCAGGTTTACACTTCCCTTTCAGGGTGTTTTTTTGAACTAGAACGCTAACACCTGTTTGGTTTAATGCAGCTATTACTCCTAGAAACTCCTGCAACAGCTGCAACAGATGGATAAGCTTCTGGGCATCTCTTCTGTTCCAAAAACTAATTGATTATTTTAATCAATACATTTTCTGGCTTAGAGTTTCCAAGATGGTAACTTTGAAACAGCTCTGAGATCAGCCCTGCGTGTCACTGTGTTGGCACTGAACATCCATCAAAAGTTAGCATCCTTCATATTGTCCCGCTCTTTATAAAGATACCATTTAAAAAAGAAATGAAAGCTTTCCCATGTTCAGAATATGTCTTTCTTTGTCTTTCTATATACCAGCACATATAGAAACTCCTGAGGACTTGCGTGCGTTTGTTTGTTTGTTTGTTTGTTTTTTCTCTCTTGGTCTCTCTGGAAGCAACCACAGAATGCAATTGCTGTATCCAGCTGGGCCAGCAATGGCTCAACAGATCCTCGTAAAAATAATAATAAAAAAAATTACAGTCATTTAGTTCTTTGCACTAAAGGGTAAGGACACTTCAGGACATTGTTTTGATGTTGCTTTCTGTGGCCTTGGTTTTATAAGACGCTCGTTTTTAAACAAGGGGCTTAGAATCATCCGGGTTTTCACAGAACGTTTCTGTGGATTTATTTTGACTACAGGGCATTTACAAGGACAGGAAGAAATAGCTCAGTGTCCTATTGGAAAATTTCTGGCAATGTGTCTTTCCTATTTTAAAACAAGTAATTAAAAACACTACTATCATATGAAAGCATGAATCATTTCATGCATTTTAAAATTAACATTATGTAAGCTGTTGAAGAGAGCTGGAGAAGAAAGACTGCTTATTTGGTGGATGATAAAATTTATTTCAAGCTCCACTTTGACCAAAGAAGACAGGCAATGCAATTTATAATTTCTGTGGTTTTTATATCTGCTTGTGAGTTTAACATTCACGTGAAATACTACCTGCACTGACAAAAAATCTTTTTCAACAGTAGTACTTAATTTTGGCTTAAATCTCTTGACCCTTCTCAGCTGCAAAGCCTGCCTGGGGAAAAGTAACCAAGAGCTCTGCACCTTACAAAGGACCAGGGATGGGACCTACAGTACTTTTCCTCAGCTGCACGCAACAGAAGTAACCTTACCAAACTACTTATTTTGGGAGGACCCGCAAATCCTCTGCACTTCTTTAACCTTTCTCTGTACGGGCTTCTTGTATGAGAGCTACCACAGAAAGTGCTGCGCTGCCCTCTAACCCAGCAAAGGGCTAACGAAAAGGAGTGTTGGGTTGCTTTTGGCACCTCCTGGCTATTTTTCTGGGAGCTTTTTCTTTCTTCAGAGCCAGACTTCCTGCGTCACTTGCTTAGGAAGCAAAACTGAGATGCAGTTTATACAGAGAGAGCGTGAGGAGCTGGAATAAGCTGTGCCCTGAAGCGTGAGCCTCAGGGTTTTGCTTTCCTGTTTTCTGAAGTCTCCTGGCAAATGGAGACTTTCTGATGTTGTTCCCCATGACCCATTACCTAGGTATTTTGTAGCCAGATTTGGTAGTACATGCCCCTTTGATTCTCATGTGAATTAAGCAGTAGCTACAGTATCAAAACCGTACCTTTGCTTTATAAATTAACTCGAGGCTCAGCCTTGTACCTGTCTGGAGAACGCGAGATCCTGAACAGGTCGCTAATCCAAAATAACGATGCGGCACAGATGCCGGCCTAACTGCCATTTGGTTTGCTCTTGGATTAGTCAATTAAAGTAATTAAACCAGTAGTAAATGATTTTATTAGAGATCATATTAATATTTAATCATGCCAGGGCCCGCCCCTCAGCCCTCC
>NW_009231847.1:0-55000 GCF_000690835.1 Fulmarus glacialis
TATTAGACCACAGTGAATTGGTACCCGAAGGAAGAAAATTTTATTTGTTTAAGTCTGTCTATGATGAACACAGTTCTACTATTTCAAAGTCTATGTACTGCATACTGAAAATAGGCTTTTTGCCAAATGGGAATTGAAACGCATATACGTATTACACTATTTGCCTTAGAAGAAATTAATTTTCAGCCAGAAGCAGATAGGATTATTTAATATTTATCTTTAGCTGCAGGAAGATGAATCTATTATTTTATACATTTATTTTGTTATTTTTTATGTGGTGTTCATCCAGATTTTCCTATAGGAGGTGCTGATGTACTCTTGTCTATTCTACATCAAGGTTAAAGAGTCTCCAGTTGTTAAATTTCTACAACTAGTGCTGCCTGGTGATCACCAGCAGAGACCATAATTTTCCTTGTGATCAGGAGAAGTATGCTAAGCTTTATCACAAGGGTGTGCACGTACGTGTATCCGAGAAGTACAGGGAGAATTGGGAAGGGAAGTGATTCTTTCCCCCAGTTGCTTTCACCATTGATAATATTGGGAAGCTTAAAATATCTACAGCATTAAAATTAAGCAAAGAAAATGGAACAACGTTGTATGTCAAAGTTGACTGATTTAGTGCCGGTGAGAGAATGGACTGGAGTGCATAAACTTACAGTATCACAAAGTACCATGTAGATGGGGACTGTTAAATATCAATGGAGCATTACCGTGCACTGTCAGCAAACTTTAGTATGACCATAGTGAGAGATGCTAAAATGTCATTTCATGGACCACGTTATGTGCTGCTTACAATGAATATTTCGTCCATGGTTTATTACATTTTTGATAAATTGTAACTTCCTGGACAAAAATTTGGTTAGCTTATCTCTAGTGTCATTTAAAGATCTTTAAAGAACTGATTTTGCCCCAAAGAATCATTTAGCGGCAGCCTGTAGCCATGTGGTACTAATTTAAATTACTGTAGCAATGGCAAGTCTCCTTCCTGAAATTAATAAATGTAATTTATAAGGAATGTTAAGTAACAACTAACAACTTAATGCTTTGTGAATTTCAGCCAAACTGATTAAATAATTAAAGTAAATTTGTAGAGTTAGGGAAGAAGCTTCACCAGAGGAAGGGAGCAACACTTTGGAAATTGTATGTGTTCATTCAAACACATAGCATGGATAAATTTCACACAAATGGGTTAGCTGTGCTAACAAGAGAATTTCAGAGTTAATTCTAAACCTGCCTTGTCCCACTAACATAAAAGATGTTTTGAAGTAGCTTAGGTTATTTAAAATGTAGTACCAGAATAAAACCACTTCACAGAGAAGTTGATAGTACCAAAAGTGCAATGATGTCAAAATGGAGGATTTGGTAATTAAATGGCTTGGATAACGTGCTCTGGCCTGTGAATGATGTCCAGTAAATGTGTCTTCTAGAGGAACCGCATGACTAGAAAACATGAAGGGAACCTGTGAAGAATTTATGCTAGGGATGAATTCTGAATTGCCAACAGGAAGGCATGTGGAGACTTCTTCACTTAGCAGAGTGATGCTTACCTAGAGAGGAGGAAGGCGTAATGTTTTAAATTTGGCATAACCTGGCTCTGCACAGCACGGTGGGGTGGTGGTGGAGTGGGGTGGGGGAGGGACTTGTGTGCTCTCAGAGTTCATTCTCTGTTCTCAACATCATGTGATTTGGAAGACAATTTTCATTTTTTTTAAACCCCGAGGATTAACTTCATCATCCAGCTTTTGTATGTTCATCCAGCATAAATGCTTTTCGTTTTTTCCCTGGGTCGCTGTGTGACTCCCAGTTTGTCTGCCTCAATTCTCCACCCAGGGCTTTCTATACAGCATGAACAGCAGCGTAATGAGCAGCAGTGACTGACGTTTTAAAGAAGAATGTGGGATTTTTTTTTTTTTTTTGGAGATTTTGCAGATCCTCTGTTCAGGAAGTTGCAGAAAACTATATTCTATTATGAATATTACCTTCATTTCCTGCTGGATACCACGGGACCGAGTCCCGCACGTTGGGGAATTCTGTTTTTCAGTTGTCTGAGCCATAGCCTGAAAGTTATCTTGAGTCGCCGTCGTTTTTCCAAGGGAAAACAGGATGCTGTTTCCTGTTAGACTGTGCCTGCTCCAAGGCAAGTTGCAAAAAGGAATTGCTTCTCCATTTGTCTTGCATATTTCTGGTGACTCAGATGCAAAACCCGATAGCTGAGCTATGAAGCTGGCTGGTGCCTTTGCCTTTCGGTGGGTTAATTTGGGCATGCGGAGTTGAGTAAGAAGTACCAAGCTGCCAGTGTTATGTTAGGATTAGTAACGTGCATCACATTTTAATGTGTTCAACATATATAGGTCATGCTTTCCATGCCACGTTGAGAAGGTAATAAAGAAAGTGAGAAGAAAAGCAGAAAACTTGTGAGTCAGAGGCTTGTTTAATCAGATTTTTTTACTACCAGACCCGTTTTTCAGTCCTACAAATGGAATATAAGGAGAGTCAGAAATACCAGTGAAAAAACATCAAATATTTAAGGTTGCAGGATTTAATAATAGAAATCTTCAGCATGACTTGCGGGGCCACATGGTGTGTGCTGTTATCCATTCAAAATAAAACTAATAATCATGGCTCTGGTAATGCTTTGAAACACACGTCTCTGACAATTTTCACATTTTGCTATTATTGAGATATTTAAAGGTTTTTAAAACCAAATAGAACTGTATATTGAATTCAGATATCTTTCCAAAAACTTTTCCTGCAATTAAATGATTTGTTATGTGACTTTCATAGACCAATATTATGCTATCAATAAAGAGAGAGTGCATTTCATGCTACAGACTTAAAAAAAAATCCCAAACCCTGAAGCCCTTCACTTTATGGTAAAACTGAGTGGCCAGAATATAAATAATCATCAAATATTGGATGTTTGTATAAATAATCATCAAATATTAGCTATTTCGTATTTATGTTTTAAAGAAATTTTACTGGAAGTTCATGACATTCACTAAAAATATAAACGTTCAGGTAAAATTTTTACAAAATGGCAAATCCATACATGAGCATTTGTCCTAAATTAAATATTGAGCAATGAGGATGGGATTAGGACATTTTTTCTGGATTTTTGGAGATGTTTCAAGAGGTATGTAGGATCTCTGTGATGGTGTCTGATTTTTAACTCTTTGGCATAACAGACTGAGTGAAGGAAAGAAAGTCTTTTTACAGGATGCTGCTACTTGTCTCTAAGCCTGGCTGATTCATATATGTGATTTCACAGCTCTTTGGCTATTTCAAACCTGAAATAATCTTCCCATCACTGTATAAATGACACTGATCAGGGCCTTAAAAATAGTTAAGGAGAGTTGCTACTTAATGTTGTCATTCTGGTGAAACATAAACCCTGAGAGAGAGAGAGGTGTCATTTGAACACACTTTTTGAGGAAGGGAGAGGTTCTTTCTAAATAGGATAATGAAAAATCCTAAAAAAAAGTAAAATTAAAAAAAGGCAAGGAAAAAATAGCGGAAGGAAGAGAAACTGTTCAGTTGACATCTTAGTGCAAAATCATAGTCAATGTATTTTGTGTATGGTTGTAGAAATAATTTTTGGGGTGCTAGTCATGACAAATGTACATCATGACAAATGTACGTCAACATTTGTTGACGTACAACATTTTTCCTTTTTAATAGTTCAATGGAAAGACAATTAAAAAAAAATATTTTGGAACAGCTGAAATGTTTTGTTCTACCCAAGATAAAATGATGGATTTAATTCTCAGTGTATTCCTTTTCTTACGGTTTACTTGAACGTATGCAGAAATAAAATTGAAATATTTCATTATAAACACAGAAAAATAAAATATTTAGACCTTTTTCAATTAAAAAAAAAAAACAACAAACCTCCAGCCAAACGTTCAGAAAAATTGTGAATGATTGAAATCAAATTCAGAGCAGTTCAGATTGTGATAGAATTTTTCTATACCTTTGATAGCCTTATTGTAAAATGACTGCATTCAACGCCTTTGCATTATGTTAGTAGTTTCCAGAGAAACAATTAGAAATACTGTATCAATTCTTTTTGGTTTGACAATTGTATACATTTTAAATAATGATTGGAGCTTTGGCCTTTTACGGTAGAAGGTGAGAAGGGCTCAGCTGAGCTTAACGGAAGGTGCTGAGCGTGGAAGTAGGGTTCGGTATTAGATTCTCAGTGAAATGTAGCAAGTGTTGGGTGGAAAAAAACCCCCTATGGCTAGAGTTTGGCACGGTTCAACTTTTCTGCATTGCGTACCTTGAGATTCATCATTAATGTGTCCCCTGCAAGCTTCTGCTTACAGATGTCCTCAGTATGCATTACTGGCATCTTATTCTACCTGATGTGTTTATCCTTTTCAGTAAGCCTCTTAAATCAGGTGAAGCAGCCCTTTGTACTGACTACAGGTGCTGACAAAATCGTGTGTGTATTTGTACACTGCCAAGGAATAGCTACAGTCAAGAAGTGGCCCTGCACTTGAAAACAGTCGGTATTATGCTGCATGTGTTCATAATGATGTATATAATATAGAAAGATAAATTGTTATTACATGAATGCAAGAATAAAACAAATGACCTGCATGTAGTCATTGTATCTAGTAGTTCCAGCTCATTTCTCTGTTTACCAGAACACCTTTTTGGTGGTTCATCCAGCATCCCTGACAGTTATGTCTGAGCTTTTCTCCTTTGTCTACTTCCATACAATTTCACTGATGGCTCTGAACTCGGGATGATAATCCTGCTGCAAGATCTTAGCCTATATGAACTGTATGGTTCACTTACCCAGTCACAACTCGTCACCACCATATAAAGAGTTTCATGGCTGTAACAATTAGGAAAGCATCCTGCCAAAAAGCGCATAAAATCCTTGTGTTCAGTCCTTTCTTGTAGAGGTTGATCAGACCATGGCTTGGAACAGCTGCAAACTGAAATGCTCTGTATGGGGTTACTACCACTTTAGCTTAAAACGCATTCGCACAGGCAACATCTCATGTGCTTAAGTGAGTTTTTGTGGTTAATAGAGATTTAAAATTGCAAAGTCAGACATGAAGCTCTGTAGCCAATAAGTAATATTATAGACTTTTCCAAGTTTGAGCACTTCACAGCATTGATACGTGCCTTGGAAAAATATTCTTGCAGTTGCTCCAGGACGGTGCTGAAGGAACTGCCGCACGTGTGAACGCTCCCTGCTGTCTAAGTAGTCTGTCTTTGGCTTCTGCTCAGCTCAGTGGGTGCTGCTCAAATCAAATGGCATTCCCAACCAGATTGTAGCTCATTATCTTTACCTCCCCTGATACTAAACTTTGCAGTGAGGTGGTAATAAATCTGACCTTAAAAGCTCTGTGATTTTTTTTTTTTTTTTTGAGCCTACCTCAGGATGTGTTTTTCAGGAAGCCTCTGGATTGTCATGGCACAGGCAGGTTGGGATCTAGAACTAAAAGAAGGGCTGAGCTAAATAAAATAAAATCCTAAATTAAACATTGGTTATGAGGAATTAGCATGCCCCTCAAAGTACTCTCCTCTAAAAACAACTTCTTCCAGTCTACATTATTCTCTGCTTACTACTTTTCTGCATGATGGACCTAATTTTTCATCACTCTGCATCCATCTTGTGATGAGACAAGTACCTCATCTAACTATGCAATCTAATACTGAGAAGGAGTTTGTAAAAGATGTATTTCCGAGTTATTTGACCACAAAGGATATAGGAGATTAAAGAACAACTTGGGGAATCCTTGTTTTTAATGCCAATGTGAGTGTCTTGTTGCTAAATGGCTGAGAGTTGTGTCCTGCTAAGGCTTTGTTTCCATATGAAATGCTATCAGTGGCAAAGGTAATACACAGTGATTTGATAACTATCGCTAATGAGGTTTCATTGCTGTATTTATTAAAGTTTGTACTAAAATAGTGCACAGTAAGTTTCCCAGTCAAGATGCCCATGATGAAGTGTTCCACAAACAGCGGTGTGCACGGATTGGGTGGTTTTACAACAACGTGAATTGTGTTTTAATTTGCGAAATCTTGAAGTCATGATTTCTTGTTGTGTTCCCCACCCCGACGCTCAGACTCTTTTACAGGGTGACGAAATACGCAATTTTGCTTTTACTTGCCATTCTTCAAGACATTTGCAATCTATTAATTCCTTTAAAAAGGTGTGGTTTTCCTGCCTCCTTTTCAGTTAGTCCAGTTCCCCTGGACAAAGAGACCAGCGCAATGTGAGAGGGAAAAGCGTTAAGACAATTTTAGCTGGGGAGGTAACAGGCAACAGAATTAATTCCTAAGGTTTCATTGAATATATTTTAAAAAAAGATACGGAGTAACCTCACTTGCCCCAAGAAGCCTAAAGAGCTTGAAACACGTCTTTGTGGAGGTAGTGAGCAGTTTGACAGCATGGTCAGGTTTACGCTTATTGAGTCAAAATTATCTTTCTTGTCTGTTGTAATTTGTTTTGTTTTTTGTTTTTCTTGTGGACAAAAGTAAGAGGGTAGTTTGAATATGTTTGGGGAACAACGGAGACTCTTCCGTTGTGTGGGATTTACCTAGTACAGCGTAACTTTATAGAGTCTTTGTAGTGATTCCACAGTACAGCTTGATTCATTGCAATTAGCAAAGGATGTCTGCAATAAAATGTAGTCGGTGATATCCCTTTGATAAACTGAAATGAATATTTTTTTTTTTTCTGTGCAAAATGGAAAATTTCCACTTTTGCACTTCACAAATTGTCACGCTCTCTATGTATTGGTGTTTGAGTTACGGCCTTGCAAGGAGGAAAATGTCTCTGCCTTGCCAAGTACGTGTTAAATTAGTGTGTGAATATGGAGACTTTATTTTGTTACTTAATTGATCCGCAGGACTGTCAGATGCTAGATGAATGCTTAAAGTGTAAGTAGTGACAAGAAGATTTTTTTTTTTTTTTTTAAGACAATAGAGTAAAAAAGAAGATATCTCAAAACCACCGGTGTTAAATGGCTTCATAGCGTCCCACAGCCTGAACGTGCTCCTGCAGGGCACCCGCAGCCTGCTGAGAGCTCCCCAGAGCTCACAGACATCCTTAAATTCTTAATTTTGCAGAACCAAACCCAAATACCTCTTTTCTGCCCTTGGTATTGCAAAGCAGCATTTGCTTCAACTAATTTGAACTAAGGTCTGGCAAAGCGGGTTTAGCTTTCTCTAGTTTTACATTTAACTTAGCAACCTTATTCTACTTAAGTAATAGTAATTGTTTTGGTATTTTCCTCCTCAATAATACAGCTTCCTACATGAGCGTGACCTAATGAGTATGTGCTGAGGCTTCTTTTGCTTGATATTTTGATGGCTATGTAGGCAGTTACCCGATACCTAGAAAGCTGAAGCTGCATCGAAATTTTGAGGCACTTGGTTTTTAGCATTGCAGCCTGGCTGGGGAGAACTCGACCTGGGCTGAGGAAAAGCAAAGCCAGCCTTGCAAGAAGTGCATATTATTGTATAAAATTTACTGCAGAGAGGAGTGATATGAATAGAAAACGTATACAGTAGCTTGCTGCATGCTAGCAGGTCTTTTCTGGGCTCCTAAATGTTAACTGGATAGTAATGTAAGTTATTACACTCATTAAATTAGGCCACAAACAAGTCAACAATGATTCAGCAAAATGGTTTTGTTTGTACAGTGCAAGGAAGTCTGATAGATATCCAGTCAAACATTTATGGCTAAATGGATGAAGATTTTAACATTACAGCCTAATAAAACCCCCATACTGTGTGATTAAATAAGAGGGAAAGCAGTAAAAAAGAGAAAGCATAATGATGGCAACATGTAGGTCAGTTACAATTTAATTGTCATTGCACTTCATTGCTAACATATCAATTCTCTGCTGCTTAGCTGAGCAGAAAACAACAACTTAACATGTACAGTGGGCCCATGCCTACTCGGCAAACCCCCACTTCCATCACCTGCTTCCGACTCCTTCCTTAACAGCCGCGTGAAGTCTTCCTGCTTTAATAGGATAATCTTGCTGGAAGCTCCCGCTGATTGTGTCCTCCCTGCGCTCAATGCATCAGTGATCAGTAAATTTACTTCACACTCTACATAGATGCTAAAATTAGGTTGTTTGCATTACAACTTTCAATACTCCCGCAACAAGAAACACCTGCTTGCAGATTTATATTGTTTTATTTAATGGTTTAAAATAAAGATAGCTTTACAGTGGCAATACCCTGATGTACTATATTGGAAGAGCACAATGGCTGATCATTTTTCTTACTTATCCAATTTATACTATATCTCCTTGCCATATAAGGTATAGCTTCATTAACATTAATTGCAGCTTTAGAAACTCCATGGAAGTATTTATTCCTGCCAACTTTTTTCTACCATTTTATATTTCCAGTGCTACTGAGGAAAGCTGCAGGGGGAAAAAAAATCTCTCTATGTTTTTTGGTTTGTGGTTTGTTTTTGTTGTTTGGTTTTTTTTGTTTTTTTTTTTAATCTGGATAATTCAGCAAGATCTCAAAAGGACATTGGCTTTGGCACCTTTTAAAAACATTAGCTCTAAAGAATTACCTGTCTAGCATACTTATACTGATCTATAGTAAAGACTTAACAAAGTACATAACCAAACTATTAATTCAGGTGCCTAAGGTGACATTTTTTTATCCAGCTCTGCAGAGCTGATTTTATATAGAGTAGAACACAGTTCCCATTTGGAGGGGGGAAAAAAAAGAAGAAGTGGGGGGAGCAGCCTGGCAACACCTGGGGAACTGGAAGAGAGAGGCTGGAAAAAATATCTAGGAGATAATTCATTTAAAAGCATCAAATCTAAATACTGGGAATATTGTTGACTCTTTTTCTTCCTCTCAAAGTTAAGGAGGAGCTTTTGTGATAAACATGGACAGACTGATCCAGCAAAGCTAGCCAGTGCTTTTGGGGCAATATAAAAGCTAGCCAGAAATGACAGCTTTGTGTTAGAACGAGGGAATTTGGTGCATGTCGGAGATGGTGCAAGGAAATGGGTATGCCTTTGAACAAGAAATGTAATTAACTTTTTGCAGTCACTAGCCTGTGTGCTCAGATGTTTAACTGTGTACCCATTTTCTGATTTTTCCAAATTCACGCTGCAATTTTGTGTTCAGTGTGGGCTGATACATCCCCAGGGAGAGGTATCACCGAGCTTCCCCGACTCTCAGGGCAATGTTAGTCAGCCCTCTGGCTGGTGGTGGTAGGGGAAAGCCTCGTAGCTGCCGTGCAGTGAGCTCATCCCCTACAAATCTTCAAGATCTATCTGGTTCTCTATGAAATAGGAGTTGAAAAACCAATGTGAAAAACTGAGACCTGAAAACTAAGGGCATATTAAATTGATGGCAGCATAGGGAACATGCACATTTCTGTACTGTAACAGCTAATGAAGTTGAAAAATCATTTTCCCTTCTGCTGTTTCATGTATTAAACTTCAGCAGCTCAATATGGTTCACGTAATTGTGGGTCCTGTGAAGTGTGACGGCTTCCACCCAGTTTCAGACCCACCAGCCTCCCAGCCAGAAGATCACACATTTCTATTTTTTAATTTTCTTTATTTTAAGAAAAATCAGATGAATCCTTGCTAGCCTTTTTTGCTCTGAAGAAGATGGAAATCCATCTTTGTGGATGATGCTAGGGCCAAATGCTGAGACGGACAGTGAAGGAGTGGGGGAAACTTATTGTACCATATGTTCCTCCTGCTTAATGAGGACCAGGGAGCGATGAGCTCCTCGTGTGCCTCCAGAATGAGACCAGCAGGAAGGGATTTTTTCCAGACCTGTTGACGCTTCTGTGCATGCCTTGCATAAGAAACTATCGCAGGGCTCCTATGAACTTCTGGTCTTTCTCACTTGTCCTTACTGGCAAGTTCATTGAATGGCATCTGATCCTCTTGGTTCTGCTGTGGAACTGAACAGGACATTGAAACGGCATTTCTAGTTTTAATTGCTGACCTAAAAACTTTACCTAGCTTGGCTAGTAGTACTAAGAAAGCTCATGAGAGCTGGGGCTTCGGTGTCAATACTTGATGATTGTTGTGTCATGTAGGAAAGTTTGTGAAGTAGGGAAGTCTGTTTCTGCGGTTTTGCCAGATTACCTAGCTGCGCTCTGATTGCAGTTTGGGCATAGTCTAACTATGAAGCAGGCCCTAATTAATAGAATTTAGTATTTGCTGATTTATCACCTTCGGAATTCTGCTCTCAACAGCAGTTAGCTTCGAATGTGGGAACGTAACGTGTCTGCCTCCATGTATGGTGGGTTCCCGTTGTATATGTTTTTGGTACAACCGTAATGATAATATACATCCAAATTCAGGTATAAAAAGTCATAAACAAATATAGATGCTGACATCTGAAAATTTAAAAACTGCCTGTTTTTTCAGGAAATGTACCCTTCCATTTTTAAAAACAAAACAAAAAAACATTAGGCTTTTCCTGAAGAAAACTTGCCGAGTATCACCTAGTTTCAGGAGCTAAGAGTGCCGAAACACAGACTGTGCCTTTGCTGCAGATGCATCGCTGTGGTTTAGTTTGTCGTCCAAACTATTTTATCTGTTTTAAGCTATCTAGAAATGTAACCCAAATTAATATCTGAAATTTCAAAATGAAAGGAGAATAAGAATGTAGATTTGGGGCTTATTCCAAAATTCACGAGTCAGTAAGTCGAAATGGTGTTAAATCAGTTTACTTCTGAATGATGTCCTCAGGGCAAATGTCTCACTGGGTTCTATTTCCAAATCTCTTACAAGCTGCTGGTGTGAGCAGGTGCAACTGGACAGTTTTTTGTTGAACTTCTAAACTACTGATTTCTTTGGGCCATCCTTTGGCAGACGCAGGTTTCTGCAGGATGGGAAACTGCATATCAAACGTACTTCACACAAGTACCTCTTATCGTTGTAGTCCTTGGCCGCTTGGGAGCCCTGGGACTGATTCCTCTGGACATGTCGTCTCCCCCCAAAGAGGGTTATGGTCCCTTTGCACTAGCCTTTAAGAGCAGGATCAGCTTTCGTAGATAATAGGCCTCTCCCCGTGAAATAATTTAATAGCAAGTGCACTCCTCTGTGCACCTGAGAGCTCCAGGAGGTTTTCTGCCTTCCAGCAGCAGAGTGTCTCCTATAGCTCCCCATGGTGCAATACATCTCCACAATCCACACCCTCGCTCAGCATGACCAGCACCTAATAGGCACCGTTGAGCCCTGTTGCAATAGCATGTATTAGTGGCTTTAGAGTAAACTGCTTGCAAAAATCAGCCTAGATAAAATACCCAGATGTTTATGGTCAAAAGGTGTATTGGGAGCCAGTGAGGCAGCAGAGCCCTATTTGGAGTATGTGTTTCAAGGCTTAACAAGATTAACGTCTGTATGTACAAGTCTGCAAGGGCCCAATTGAATAGTGCTCTTTCCATACCTGTTTTTTTGGCTAGTTAAAAGGTAAGTTTTGATTTCTTCTCAGTGGTGCAAAACAAGTGCAGTTTGGGCTCTGCTTGTCAGATGCAACTGGAAGCATAGCAAAGGGAATAATTGTTGGAAGAAAGGTGGATTTGGTTCCCTTGCTGGAACACAATGCAACTGCAACACAACCGTTCCGCAAATACGAGACTTTCAGATTTACTTAATTTTCTCTGGTTTCTTAACATTGTTATCCTAGTGATGCGACACAAGCCCACTGCCCAGTTATATGGTGACTACAATTAAGGATGAAAAGAAAACCCAGCAACAGCCAAAGAACTTCCACGATTTTTTCCCTGAGTTTTTGATGCTATGGTGCTGCTTGGGCTATACAGGAACAGAAGGAATGAAGATGTAGTTTGGTAAAAATCACGCAGAGATCGAGGACGGTAGTCAGCTCTGCAGTGGTGCGGTGGGTTCCGCTTTCTCGGAAGCCCCCTCTTCACTCTGATCACTGAGTAGCATCTGTAATAGTTTTATTCTCTTTGAGAGTCTGATGATTTCATCCTCAATGTATAAAATGTATAGTACCACCTTTTGGCTTTGGGGGGCAGCGAAGGGCGAATTCCGGGGAAATAAAGACCTGCTCGTACTGGGTAAAAGGGTCCATCCTAATGTTTTGGTTTTCTTAGGTTCTTGACTTCAATTCATGAATCAAAATAATTCTTTTGTTTGTTTTTTTTTTTCTAAGTAGCCGGCAATTTTTTTTTGCACTTTGTAATTTTATCTCCTGCTAAATTAAGGAATGGCCATAAACATCTTTATATCCAGCAGCACAGAACCCCAGGTCCGTTGTATACTGTGTGCAGGTGTGTTTTCCGTGTAGTCCCTTGTGCTTTTTTGGGGTTGAGAGATAGGTGCTGCCTTTACCACCCAGTTTCCAAGTAGGGCATGTGCTTCTTTAACTGCTGTGGTTGGTGCTATTCCGTATCTTGTGACATAATTTTAGGTGGCTTATTAGACTTGTGATTGATGACAGCCAAAAGAGGATATACAGCTACTCGCTGACATTCATGCTTGCCTTTTAAATATCATACTATATAGCTTCAGATCTCTATTTTACACTCAAGTGCTCTAAGCCCCACATTAGCGCATCTCTTCCTCCTCCAAATTAACGTATTCTTTTAAATGCGCTAATATTTCAGCAGTGGGTTTTTAAACAAATTCTGCATTATTTGCCCTTTTGTTTTCTCTTCTTACACTCCTTACTTCTCAGTCAAACGTTAACAATCCTCTCCACCGAAACGAAATTGTAAATATTCCCCTTGCCATTATGTCGGACCCCGGCTATTTTTTTTTTTTTTTTCCTTCTTCTTCTTCTCCTTATTAAATTATGTTTACCTGAATACATCAGGTTCATTTCACCTAGGCAGGATGTCCCATTAAGCATGACAAGTAGAAGGTTGTGAGATTAATGCCCTTCTTGAGCCTGAATTAGCGTGTCAGCATCTTTTCAGACCTGGGCCCAGAGAACATAGGAAGCATGCCATAATGGACCTTAGCCTTTAACTGAACTGCTCTAATATTATTCCTATAACAAGACTACTTTTAAAGAGGCTCATTATTGGCTTCATTAGATATGTTACTTGCATCAGTGGCTGTAGTTACTCGTATAATATGGAAGAGGTTAACATAGCGTATTTTTTATGTATTATATGGCATATAGCTTGAAGTAGCCAAAAGGTTTATGGCGATGTAATTGGTAGTTAGTGTGAAATTTGTAAGACAAATAGACAATACCTAGGGTAACCCCTATAATCCTCTCCTTTCAGTTTTTTACAGCCACCAAAGGGCCTCATTAAAACAGCAGTCAGCACCTTAGTGAAAAGATACAGTGCTTATAGTGCCCAAATGTGACAGAAAATCTGCATTTTGTAAATCTGACACCTTTGATAGATTATACAGTGTGAAGCCATTGCTTCTAAGCATTATGATAACGCTTAAGGTTCTCTTCTGAATCCAACCGTGCTATATTCACTGGATATAACAATGTGAAAAAGAGCTGGTTGAATAAAATAAAGCATGTGAGATGGAGAGGAGCCTTTTTTCCTTTGATACAAAGCTCATCTCATGCAACGGGACTAACAGCTATGGTTGCTATTCCTGGCTCTGCTTGTACTGAGGGATATGGGCATATAAATATTGGCAAAATAACTGTTTAATATACAGATGCAAAAAGAAACTCTGCCTACATTAGCCAGTTTATATGGCTGCTGTAAGGGAAGACTGTGTAGAGCAATGATGGTATTAAGATTTCTTTTTTCTGGTTTAGAGGCTAAATTCTGCTCTCGCTTAAACTTGTGTAAACCCAAGTGGATTCTGTTGCCCTGAGTGAATCCTGTTGTTGCTCAGAGTCCTGTAAATCGGGTGTAATGCACTGGCTTACATGGAATTAAATGGACAAGCGTAACGAAAACGAGAATCTGACCCAATGAGTTTATTATTCTTTCAGCTTATTTATAACAACAAACGAAACAAAAATGAACTGCATACACAGAGCATAGGCTCTGAGTACTGTCCTGGGTGAATGAAAGCTCAGTTCTTGATAAGTACACTATAAGCTGTAGTTAGATATTTTAGTTACTTAAAAACATATTTGGTAGAGTGAATTATTTGAAACCAAGCAAACATGAGTTGCCGTGGTTGATTAGTTGCAACTATTTGCTCTAATCACAAAAGGCAACCTCAAACAGCCAGGGGTCCAAAGGAGTAATTATTATCTTCCCCTGCATTTAAGAGATGGGCTCAAGCATTTGGAGCTGCAAAGATTTTAAGAACTTGCCAAAAAAAAAGATAAAACTACCACTTAGCTCCCATTGCCTTCTTTGCGGCAGAGGAAGTTCTTCTGTATTTTTTTGCTCAGGGGGATGGAATGTAGGTTATAATGTTTACTTGGGCTCCAAATGTGACAGCTGTTTACCTCTTCATCTGGTAATTGAAAGATTTCCTTTTAAATTAGAGCTGCCGTAGACAAAGAGTGGAGTAGAAGTCGCATCCCGTTCCCTGGCAAAAATATAGCACTGATAATTCTGAAAGAGGTATTTCCAGCTTAGTCCTTTGATCATTTCAGAAAATGTACCACTGCGTGTTACTAAAATAGGAATGCAAAGGAAAAAAGGGGGAGGGGTTATATATGTGAAACACTTTTATTCCCTTTTGCATCAGGATTTGTTCCTGCCTATGGTAAATCTCCTGTTTAAAGGTGCAGAATCGGTCCCTATGGGTAACAAGGACTGTCACATTGCTGAAGTGCTCAGTATTCAAGGAAGTTTAATTCTGATCTCTTAAAAAACAAAAAAATATTCAAGAAGTGAACCTGAAAAGAACTTCTGAGCAAGAATTTTCACAACTTGGAATTTAAGTGTTCTTGTTTTTAAAAAAAAAAAAAAAGTGCAAGTCATAGATGTATTTGAATCCAGTAGCAAAATAGGAAATAACTGGAATTACACTGGGGGTTAATTTGCAGCCATAATTATTCCATTGTGTAACATGGGACACTTTAACCTTTCTTCATAGATACTAAGAATTTTACAGTCGGTGGCAATATCAGAAGTACTTAACAATTTTCTAGTGTCCTTTAAAAAAACCACCTCTTTGACTACATTATATTGACCCACGAGGTTGTTTTCTTCAATAACCTGATTCAGATGGAGCATCTTTCTATTTTATTGTTGTTTTCCCAGGACTATTATCACAGCTACTCACTATTCTTTTTGTAAGCACAGAGTTAAAAAGGCAGAGTGGTGAAAGTTTTCTCTTCTCTTGATGATGTGGATGAACTCTTTGTGTCTTCTGCTGCTGTGGGTTACCTGAAGTGTCATCACCAAAGAAGTGACTCCTTTTAATTACATTCCTCGTTTCCAAGTTGTCCAGAAATTATTCTTTTTCTTTTTTTCTCCAAATAACATAGTTATTAAAATGCCTGCCTAAGAAAATCCCTAGAGAGCAACAAAACCTTCTCTCTCTCTTGTTCAGTATTTGGCAATCAGTAGACTAGATCTAGGCATACGTTTTGGGTGGGAAGGAGATTGGGGCAGTGCAGGCGAAGAGGCCACGCTGATCCTGGGTGGCCGACGGGAGGGTCGCTGGGCCTCCTTTCTCAGCCAGGGAGTTTCTCTCTATTGAATCACAGTTTAATTATAAAACTGACCATGGTATTTGTTTAAAAATTAAAATTGTGATCCCCCAAAATCCTTGTGAATTGCGGTCGCTGAATCTAGAGCAGTAAGCTAGTGTATGTACCTATATTTCTTGTGGAGGACAGTGCCGTGAAATCTAAAGGGCCCTGTTTAATCTCGCACGAGGATACTCAGCAGCACGTAACAGCAAATTGTCTCAGTCCATGCGCACCAGAAGTCATTCAATTGTAAGCAGCAAAACAGGGGCTTGCTTAGGTGTAGACAATATTGAAATCCGGACCAGCAAAAAGCCTTTCAAATCAACTTTTTTGCCAAAGTCTAGGTTTTGATCAATACGATTGCTTGCACTGCAAAACGAGCATTTATGAGTATCGTGTCTGGGTTTTTTAATTCAGTGGATTATTCACATCTGTTAGGTGAGAATTACAGAGTGCTAAAATAATGTATTCTTGTGTTTTAGATCTATCACTGCCAAGGGCTACTGAATAGTAAGTATCAACATCTGTGTTACTTCTTCTTTGAGTTTTCTGATTAAATGTGTCTAAACATTTCAGCTCCTACTGGAAATAAAAATAAAAGTAGTTTCAAGCCAGTTTGATGTAGGATTTCAGCGAAACATACTAACAGCAAACATTAGTTAGGAGACTGTATGTGCAATTAGCCCTAAATATCATTAACCTAGTGTTGCAATTTGTATTATTGAAAGGACATTAGGCTCTTGAAACTGTAAATAATGGCGTAAATATAAATAAAGGTACCTGTATTTTGACAGTGATGTTCCACCTCTCGTTCCCTGCATACACAAAAATCATTCAAATGCCTTTTCTTTCTCTGACAAAAATATTCATTAAAAACATTTCACTGTGCTGCCTTTTAATATAGCGCGGGCATTCAACCTGCGCAGGAAGCTTCCTGGAACCACACAAATACTGTGTAATTATCTTGTGGCTCCCTGCTGGCTGCTGCATATTCCAAGCACAAAGTGAGCAGCACATTTCTAGAGCCTGACTTCTGTCTTCATTGTCCCTGCTTGGAATATGAAGCTCCACTTCATTATAGCAGACCTGATCAAACTTGATAGATTTAGCCATTATTCTTGACTGTGTCAACTTTCTACAGCTTTTTTTTTTTTCCCCCTTTTTTTCTTTCCTGGGCTCTTTTGTTTTGCCACCCAGGGAATGCATCTTATTTCTAGGCACTCTGCCTCTCTCTGTCTTTCTCTCTCACTCCATCTCTCTGCCTCTCTCCTTCCCCCCCACCCCCAAACAAACCAAGGTTTCAGCAAATAATGCTGCTTGTGTGTCATGTGATTCAAGGAAAATAAGGCTTGCAATTTTTTCTCAATCGTCCTTTATGGTTTTTATTGACTATTTTTTTTTCAGTTTGTTTCTATAAAAAAAATTATACTGCAATATTGACATACAATACAGAAAAGCTTTGAAAATCCTTATTTTCTGTTAGTGGTACAATAAATTTAGCATTGCAAGGATTTTTTTGTCTGTTTTATGACAACTTTCAAGTAGCACTTCAGAGTTCATATTTTCAAGGATGATTCAGACAAACGTATCTTATAAAATTTTATAAATCATTACTTTGTTTATTTAACCTAGAGACATATCACTACATTTTCTTTGCAAAAGGCATTAGATCATTCTTTGGGCAAATACAGATGTTAATACAACTGGTTTACCATAACAGATTGCTTTGTAGTTTTTGAGAGTTGCTATGCAACAATAGAGAAGTACGGTGCAACTCTAACTGATTTTTAAAGTACTGGGTAAAATACGGAGCATTTTCATAGCTAGCCCAACACAGATCCCTTAAATTGCCACAAAATGAGTTAACCAATAGGTAAGAAATTTGCTTCTGAATTTGTAAGACTTGCAGGGTCAACCCATCTTTACTGTTATTAACGAACATGATGAACACAGCGATGAAGCTTTTCAAGCTTTACATTTGATCTATAGTATTTGTTATATTGGCGTGTACATTTCACAGGCATAATAATTGTGGAAAAGCACTTTATAATTAATTTTGCCTGTTAAATAGCAATTTTGAATTGTTAAAACTTTACAAAAAGATTAGGCTTCTTTCCTTTTGTTTCTCTTTTGGTTGCAGATTAAAAGGTAAAGGATGTCTTATAATTTCCCACAAGTTTACTGGAAGATTCTTATTGAGGTATATTGGTTAGCAGCATTTAAATACTGTTAGGAATTGGTATGACTTAAATTCAGTGTTATGCTTTTTAAATTAAAAAATCATTATTTTTTAGAGTGGCATTTTCAGTCTCACCAAAAGCTTCTCGGCATCTTAAAATGTAAATTGCAGAGAAGCAACACAAAGGATAAAGAGAAGATTTTGAAGGCAATCACAGTGATCACTTAATTCAGTCTCTGCATATCCACTTGGCATAAAGTAATTAGAGTGCCACATTGCTGTAAAGACAGAAAGCTTAGGGTACCATTCTGACTCACCCAGACGATAATACATGATTAGAAGTCAGTGACAGATCACAACTGCTGAATGACCCACCAAGGTCTTATCAAGGGCAAATCGCATAATTAGCATGCACTTCGCTGGCAGAGGAGTACAGTGCTATTGTTCTGGCACAATCAAATTAGCCCAGCCAATGAGGTCACTGTTCCGTGACCTTAAAGACATTTCGTGTTTTATTCTTCTATCACATAACAAAAAAAAAAAAAAAAAAAAAAAAAAAAAAAAACAAAAAAACCCACCCCAACTGAGCTGAAGTTCTTGCGGACACTGAAAATATCTGTTACGAAGGCATTTTTGGAACACACTCTGCCGACTCCTTAGTTCATCATGTATGGAATAAAGGAGTCGGCTAATGCAGTCTGACCCTGGGGGACACATATGTAATGGAGCCACTTTGACAGAAATTCAAGCATCTAGTGAGGCCTGGAACTCATTTGCCCTGAATGCATCCGCAGCATCATGCACATAACGGGGGAGGGGGAGCCTTCATGCAAACACAAAATCATTCCTTCATTATGATAATTAGCACAATTATCTTGATTTGCTCATTTTATATGTATTTTCCCCAAGGTCTGGCCATTTTATTTGTCTCCCCACCGCTCCTCCTGAATGGGGCTCTCAGCTGAGAGCAAGAGTCGTTGGGGATGGTAGCCACCAACAATACTTGGGGCGTGTCATCCGCGGACCGCCATCGTTCTGTAGCACGGTGCTGTGGTGTAATATCGCTAAAACAAACACACACAAAGAGCCTTTCCTTTCTTACCCTGAAAGACCTGTTCTGGCTTTCCAGACTGTAGAGTGCTCACCAGGCTAGAGAAGAAGTGGAACCTCCCTGTTCACAGCACAGCTCTCCAAAGCAGTCAGAGCATTAACTCTTGTTTTTTAGTTAAGTTTTGGAATTGTTGGCATAAATGTGGGTTTTTCCCTTTGTTCTCTAAACAGGAATAGGGCTTTGAATTGATCTGCACACTTGTTAATATGCATGGTATATAGGAAAGCCGTTGTAACTTTTAGGAAAAGTGAGAACGTAGCCTTTATTTGTATTCTCTTCCATTAGCCTGCACATATTTGGGCTGCATATCCCAACCTCTCCTGGATAATTGGATCAAAAAGGTCTATAATGAATTGTCTCTGTCATGTCTGGGCCTCTGTTACTGCTTCTCTTTACTTTTTTTTTTTTTTTTTTTTTTTTTTAAGGCTGGGTTAAGTTAACTCAAGATAGGAACTCTAAAATGTTTGTATTTCATGAATTTAAAGATGAGCTTTCATGTTCAGGCAAAAGGGAAATGAAAGCACAACATTCAGATAGCTCCCTTTCTTTTCAAGGGTTTGGTTCTAGGTCTTTTTCAGATATAAGAGGTGTTACATGTGGTATTTGTGCACGACAGGCTCTTTTCAGCCCTCTACCTCATCAGTGCTACATCACTACATACATTAATACTGTTTGTGACATCACAACAATTCTCACAACAAGCAGTAATGATGTTAGAAACAGAGAACTATGACCTTGTAGTTCAGCACACAGGAGAAGAGGTTGCGAAGATGGGATCCACTATTTGCAACATGTTTTTTCTGTTGTAGTAGTCATTGTGGAGAGAAAAGCAGGCAATAAAGGCTAAACTGATGCATACTTAACTAATATATTTCCAGTATCTTACTGGGCATGAAAGTTCACCTTTGAGCCAATTAAATAATTCCAGATGTAACTTGGCTTCGTACGTACTACTTCTGCTTTATGCTGCTGGTGCTGCAGTGGTCATAGCCTTATACAACAGCTTTGTGATCCTTCCCTGTTCCCAAATACATTTTTATTGATAAACAAACAAAGGTTCTTTACTGACTTACGGTTTGTAGATAAAATACAAGAATTTATTAGAGAAGGGAATTCAAATTAAAGATCAGTGAATCAGGGTCTTCCCTAAGAATTAATACCTTCCGTTTATTCTAAATACCTAGGCTAAGTCTGCGAAGTGTGTGCCATTGAAACTTTTCCTTGTCTGGCAGAAAGCTTATTTCTAAAGGTCTCGTTGATTGTGCAAACACAGGAACGTTTTCTTTCCTTGAGAATTAATATTGACTGTGTATAGAGCGACACCAGTACTCCATACATCCACAAAATCATATAAACATGTATAATTACTCTGAAAAGCTAATCTATTTCTGGATATTTAGTGATAGCCATGTGATAACTTTTGTTTCACTGCATAAAATGATAAATTATGTACAAAGAAGCAATTATGGTTGTTCTTGAATCGCAAAGGGATAGAAATATACTCTTTGTAAATATAGACCTACTTTTCCTAAAAGGCATTTATTTCTCCAATTTTAAAAACGTGTGTGTTTGTATGTGGATGAGTGTCAGTGTGTGGATGTTTACCTGCCTGTGTAGAAATAAAATGAAAAACTATGTCTTTGTATATACTGCATGTGTAGATGTATGTATAAGCATATAATAATTCATAGTACCATAAGCTCTTGGTGGACATTCCTGCCTCAGCCATTCAGCCCCCACCATGAAAGTCCCCTAACAAACAGGATTAAAATTCACTCCTTTCAACCATCCTAGGCATTTATTCCTTCCTTTTCATTGAGCTACATTTGTCTGATTTAACAAGATAAGATTTGAGTGCTGATGCAGCCCGTTGTTAATGCAGCAGCCGCATCCACCATACCATCGACACTATGCATCAGAGGGATGCATAAATCAGGTATTCAAAAAAAATTAGATATGCAGCACACCAGTTTTATAGTCCCAGCCTCAGAAATTGAAATGGCCCAGATTAATGTATTATATCTTACACACTGTCCGAGTGAATCAACTTTAATATATTGAACAGATTCGCAGAACAAGACTTTGTTATCTAAGGAGCACTCGGAAGAAGGAATTGACCTGAGGATTTGATTTGGTTCAGGTAGTTCATGTTGTACAGCAGCATTTGAATAGTTTCACATAAAAATAAAATTTGTATCAGAAATATTTCACATCATTCTGGGCTTGTTCATATTGAAGCTTTGCAGTGGGGCAACATTACAGAAACAATGTCCAGCAAAAAGATGATTTTAACCTTTGCTTCAGACATGTCAAAACAATATAATGTAATTTTAATGCAAACTGCTGTTTCATAGCAGAGGCGCTTCCACACTGACTTTAACTAGTTTAGGTTTATACTGAAAATGAAAAGCCCATTGAATTTCATATATGAGGAAACACCACAATTTACACCAATCTGCTCCCAGAGTGTGTTCTGTTTGAAGCCATGCAGGGAGACGGTTTGCTGTATTCTCTATTGACAACCCATAAAACAACTTTACCTGCATAATCAAGGACAGATGAATGTTAAGGTGGCAGTGTGTGGGTGGATCCCTTGTTTTATTTTGAATTACCATTACTATTAGGGCAGAGTTTGGATGGCCATTTGCGTATTGAAAATAAGACAAAAACCTGATTGAGTAGGATGAGGCATAACAAGGTGTCAGCGGTAGTGTTGAAGAGCCGTGAAGCATGTTTGCAGAGATGTTTATTCTGCTTATTCCTTTCTCTGAATTATCCAGTTACTGGGTAATTTGCTAGTAGTTAACAGCAGATGTACTGTTAAGTAAGTGGTTTTGTAGCTCCTCGTAGTTGTTCCCTTCTACACAAAATACAGAATGGGTTTTACTGGGTACAGAGTCGCCCAGTGCTAAAATGTAAGGAGGAAATCGGCTGGGTACAGTCACCCCCTTTCCACGGGGAGCTGTTCTTTGGGGGGATGTATCTAAAGGGAAGTGATAGCTTCGCGCTTCTTCACACTTTCAATAACGAGTGATTAGAAAGTGCTTACACCTGTAATTGTGCTGTGCTAATTAGCACTGACAAGAAATGCCATATTCTGAGTGTCCACTAGGTACCTTGAAGGGCACTGGGCAGACTTTCTTGGCATTTGTGCTCCTAGAGATGCAAAAGAAGCCGAATAGGATTTTAAAAGACATGGGCATCTAATGGCTACTTGAAATTAGTAGGAGTTAGGTGCTTTTCAGACGTCTGGTGCCTCTAAAATATGGTCAGGGAGGACTAGAGTCTTTTAAGTCTGCCCTTTTAGAGCATTTTATGTCAACGACTATAGAAACCTTCTTGTTAGATTGTAACAAGAGTCGAAGCCTGGGATAAGGAGACGAACATGTTGTTGACTTACCCATAGGAAAGCAAGGAGAAGCCACGTCTTGGCCGTTCTTTTAGGCTGGCCAGTGGCTCACACTAATGCAATGGTACCGCAAACGCTGGAGGAGCTGGCGGAGATGGGTGGCATATTTTTTGAGTCGTTGGAGTTGCTTTGAGGCCATCCTAGGCACTGGACGACTTGCACATTTCTAGCTTTGTCCAGAAGATATAATCCAGCCTGAATTAATTTCCCATCTTTATTTATTTTCTTTTCCATAGCAAATGTTGTAATTTATAGTAATGGAATGGGAAAGAAATTGTAATAAGTGTCTTGCCTTTTTTAACTTGAAAGCAGTATAATAACAAATTAGGGTAGGTTCATATTCTTTTTCAACATACAACACCCCCCTTACCCCCCTCATTCCTGCCCCAGCCACTTTATATGAATTATCGGTCTTTCTTTGTTAGGCCTGGTCAAACTTTGTCTATCTATACCGATATAAATGAAAGAGAGATATTATTATCAAATTAGCATTTATTGTGTCCTGCCAGGAAGGATGATTTTTCAAGAAAACCTCGGGGTCAAGCAGCCTGGAAAAGAAATCTTCGTTTATCAACAAATTCACCATCCTCTTGTATATAAATAATCATGTGTAATTAACATTAAAGGTGCACAGGAATCCAAAGTTAAAATGTTGTCATTTTAAGATATGTTTATATTTCTCCTTAATTTTGGAAGATTCGACTCTTTTGCTCAGAGTGTTCCTCTTGAGTGTTGAGGCCCCATGCAAACCATTCCTTTTCATCAAATGGTCTAAATGTATGCTTAGATTCTTTAGTGAGCAGGGAGGACTTAACCATGTATTTCAGTGCTTTGTTGACCTGATAGCTGAATCATCCTGGCCTTTGTTATGCAAAGCTCTCTGTCCTACAAAGAGTAGCTCTCTTTAAAATTTTTCTTCTTTTTTGTTAATTCATACATTTTTTCCCCACTAAGAAAATCAGAAATAATTAATTTTACGAAATCATATTATAAACTTGTAAATCAGTATGAGTGGAAATATCCAATAAAATTCATGCCACTGTTAAACCATTCAGACAATTAGGAGAACATTTTAAAACCAAGTCACAGTTATTCCAATGCATTAAGTATAACTCTTTAATGTTGCAGAGTCTGTGTCTTCCATCTGTTCCATCAATTAAACCGTACGTTGATCTATGAAGTTATTAGCATCAGCCAAAGTTCCAAATAGATCTGTTTTGCCACAAAAGGAAATCCTACATTTAGCAGGAACAATAATGTGATTTCTATTACAGACCCCCCAAAAATACTTTTTCATATTTCTATAAACTTTTCTTTTATTACAAAATTAGATTTGAGCATTGTGTGCTCTAGCAAAGAGAATTAGAAAAAGGTTGGGGTGGTGCTTTACTCTCTGTGCTGTTGCAAGAGTACCTGTTCTTTTGTGGATAAACAGTCACCAGAGAAATAGTTGACAGAATTGGTGTTCCTTTATCCTGGTTAAACTGGTGAGTCTCCTTGGCTGTTTCTAGCTGTCATCACCAAATACAAGAGTGAGCTATGGAGACTATTCACAGCACAGGAAGTTTCAGCTAATTAAGAGAGTTTCCTCATCAACTTTAAAGTGGCCCCATTGCTCATGGAAAGATATGATAGTGCTAAAAATACTACTGTCTTTAAACAAGTCTGAAGCTCCTTTGGAAGTAGATATTTCTGCTGGTCAGTGAGGAGCAAACCAAGTTTTTAGTGTAGCCGTCCAGGAAACCTGCTACTGTCATCCTTGTCAGTTATTAGGAGATCTTAGAGGCTGCTTAGATGGACGGGTTAATTCTGTCTAACTGAGAGGGTTCTTGTTCTGGCACTTTAGGTTCAGTCTTGAGGTGCTGCTAGTTATGCACCAGACAGAGGAAGTCCCTGAGTTTTTGAACCATAATAGCACTGGAACTTTGTTTATCCAGTTATGGAAGGGTAGAAAATGTAGGAAAGAGGTGAATTATATTCTTGCAGATGGGCTTTGCTCACCTGATGGGCAACACTTCTCCATCAAGATGAAGCTTCTACCTGGTTTCTCATTTAATTACAATTTGGGAATGCTACAGCTAATAAGATTTACAAGTAAGAAAAATGTGGATGAGAAGTTGCAACAAAACGGAAAGGACACCTTCTGACAAAGTTAGAGATGGCAGTAGTTTGCCATTGTCCATTTTGCTCGCTAGGACTCTTGTCAGTGCAGATACCTCTACTGAGTTTTGGAGTCTGCGGATAGTTATGACAATAGACAGGTCTCCAGCTGTAGGTAACGGAGCAGTTATTGATGCTGGCACAGTCTTAGGAATTTCCTTTTGACAATAGGCTTGATCTCTTTATAATAGATTGAACTTTAACTGAGTGACTTTCATCCAGGCACCTATCTCTTCCCAGGGCTAGGAAAGTGAAGGAATTGCTCTAAGCATAGGGAAAGGCATGCTGATAATAATATGGCAACTGTCCTTTTCAGGGTTGTCAAACAAGATGGGTGACAATGTTGTTTTTGTTGGATCAGAAAGCAGAAATACCTTGACAAGAAAGAGCATCACAGGGCTTTGAGAACTCTGCAACAGGAAGAAGCAGAAGTGTTACCAAATAGCCCTTTTCATGGTGTAGTGAATAAGTTGTCCCTTTTTCTTATTAAAAGCCTTTCCAAGTTGAGGCTCTCTAAGTCTTTCAGGATGAGCTTGTCCTTAGCCAAGCTTTTATCTTGGCTAGGTGTTTGTGCTTGACACACACATAAAAATTCATAAAATAACTTTATGGGTCAGTTTTTCAAGCCACATTTCCTTACAGACTCCTTTATCAAAGTTTGAGATTTTTTGCAAAGTTAGCTCTTGCCCCTGTTTCAATATTAGATTCCTGGAATCTCATGCTCTCTACTGGAGAACTCCCTCTTTCTCTTTTCTTGTTGAATTCTTCTCAAACACCACAGGTTTCCTAAGGTTTTAGTCCCAAAGCAATCTAACCGGTCAAGAGAGGATTCAGCTGCCTTATCCAATCATCCTTTTTCTGTTGTAAAACTTGCACCAGTTACTAGGCAATTTAGAGCACCCTCAGTTTCCAGTGTGTTACAACTTGGGGAAATATGTCTTAATATCTGTTATTAGCGCAAATAATAAACTTGATGTCAGTTTCTTGGCTTTCATTCTCTGGGATGACATAGGGAGTCAATAGTTCTCATTAGTTGTGGATACCTTTGATTTAGAGCTCTGTGACAAATATATATTACCAAAGGTAAGCATCTTGTAAAATAACATACTGTATGTATGACTAACTAATCTTAAAAAGAGAACAAAACAAAAGCTTCAGTCTGCCACACTACCTATCACTTTCACGTTTTGGGTTTGAATCTGTCCTGCACTACCTTCCCTCCTCTCTTACATGGCAGACTGGCGGACAGCAACTGGGACAAAAACGCTGAGCGCTGAGAAAGTTAGCGGCAGGTTGAGAAGTTCCATATAGATACTCTATTCCTGGTACGCTGCACAGCAGACACTGGTATCAAAAGCTTGTTTGTGGGATAAGTAGTTTAAGGGAAGATACCGATACCTGCATTCCTTGAGGTAAAGGAAAGAGAGTGCAGCAATACCATTGTTGGAGGTGCTCATTTTGAAAAAAAAAACCATAAGAAGTAACGGGTTAAAATTAAGCAATCATTTTCAAAATTGCTTTTGTGAAACACATGGCAATAAAAAGTATCTTTGTATTATAGATCGAATATTTATCAGTCCTTTGATATATCAAGTAAATTGCAGTGCAGATGATTCTTGATTGTTCGATAAAGGTGCTTGTACAGATATGTACTCTTCACAACAGCAAATGTACATGCGAACTTTTCCTTAAATTCCATATTCTTTGCTTTTTTTAAAATGGAGTCTGTGAACAAATGACCATATTTGAGAGACAACTGGATGTTGGAGAGGTGTGATCTTTTCCCAGGTTTCCCTTTTCCTTGAAGAAATAACCTTCCTTTGTAGTGCTGCCCAATTTTCTTACTCCCTTTCATTCCCAGAAGTTTACATGTCCATGTCATCCAAAATACTGCACTTACCTTATGGCTCTATTTCTTTTTCTGCTTTTATATATATATTTTTTTTCTGGGCTGGAGTAGTGTTTCTGCGTTCCTTGGTCCCCAGACATTGTAATTGCTACTAGTTCCTTGTAACAACAGGATCCACGGAACTGGAATGCTATTGCAGTTTGCCTTGCATAGTCAGATTTTATTTGGATGTAACGCACAGTTTGAAATGTTTTGTTATAAAAATATATATATCCCTGTAACACTGTCCAGTAACACTTTAACACTGACCACAAAACACGACAAAGCAGGGAGGAAAAATATAGGTCCACATTCCATTTCAAGTTTGACTGCCTCCCCTCCTTTGCAATTACATGTAAAATGAAAGTGTGGAATGATATTCTGAACCTAAAAGCTTGTGTAATTTATTCCATGCCCACTGTGTGGTTTTTTTTTTTCTTAATCTGTACTTTTGATTTCTTATGCAGAACTTGATCAATCTGAGTTTAAGAACACCTCTAGTAGAAAAATCCAAACTTCTTCCTTATCAAGCCTTATTTCTTAAGTTCTTTGTGACATTTTAATAGAGGAGATAATTCAACTAATCCATTTTTTAAAAAGTAAAAAGTGTGCCTGGGATGTATAGAATGTCAAAACATCTGGTTCTGAGATTTTACAGTGATTTCTGCATGCTTTTGAAGGATATCATCTAATGATATCAGTCAGCATTCTCAAAATATTCACTACTCAAATAGTTAGAAACCTTCTTGAAATTTTTTCGGTGGAGGATTAAAAGTCAAATAGAAACTCAGGGACAATAAAGAGTAAATCAGTGAGATTCAGCTGACAAAATGCAAGCATCTACACTGTGGCTGCTGTGTCGAAGACATTAGGCCCCTTGTAGTCAATTGTGAACCATTGCCTCATCACAAAGCAGATTATCTAAAACAGGCCAGGTGAAAAGTGGCCTGAAAAGTACTTTTGTCCATAAAGGGAGCACTATAAGGTATCTAGTTTAGATGTGGGTTTGCAGAGGATGGGTGCTGCCATAAGGAAGATGAATCCTACACCCTTAGATAGGATTCATACTGATGGAAAAAAATATGCTGTGCAGATAATCATAGTTTGTGAGTTCAGATGGTGGGTAGAGAGAAAGTTAAATAACATACTGTGTGGGTAAAGCGTGATTTAGAACAGTGCATTATTGTATTCTGTGGTTCAAGAAGTTGTAAAGGTGGATGTGCCTACACACCTAGATCTGGACCAACTCACATCATCCTCTTTTTTTTTTTTCTTTTTTGGAAGTTTTCACTGAATCTGGGGATGGTGTTTCAGGGGAGTCAGTAAGATGAATTTTATACTTATTTAAAAACTGAATGAGTTGGAAGGGAGACAACATAGGCAGAAGAAGAGCTTTTTTTGCTGGAGGACATAATTCTTCAGATTTACAGAAAAGATAGTTTGGTATGGTTACATTATTACTGCAGTACACAAGCAGGTTAGCATATAAGATTAGTGCTCCTGCACCGAATTCCCACCTAGCTGTCCTTCACCCTTCAAGTGAGATGAGGACAGGACATTTTAAAGTTGCAAAGAAAGAGAGGGGAAATCCTGTTACAACTTCCAGCTATGCCTTTGGGGAAAGCACAGTTCATTATTTCTTGATGCTTTTTAGGATTTTATATCATGTCATTCACTGTTTTGTGGATAAATATTTAAGTATGTATCCACCATTGGTTGTGTCTTCCGAATACCAACTTTTCTTCTGGCAACTTTCTAAGTATATCTTTCTGTCTTATTTAAGACGGGATCTTCCCCCCTGCCCCACGTGTTTATGAGAGCACCTGGCTTTAGGGAACCTTAACAGTGCTTTAGAGCATGAGCTGCTTTATTGTACCTATTTTATAACAGTGCAGCAAATAAAATCTCAGACACAGTTCTCCAGGTTTTCGGCTTGCCTGACACTGGTATGGGTAGGGACTGTACGATATATATACTTTACTGCTGTACTCGAGCCTCTGAGTTACGAAGTAGTATGTTTGCTTCTCGTCAAAGATCGTATCTACATTTGTCATAGTATTGTAACTAGCTTTTCACTTGTTAAAACTGGAATTGGAACTAGAGAGATTTGTTGTCCTGCAGCTTAAGGTAAACAAAAAGTTTTATTGCTACTATTGCTGTTGTTTCTAAATTAGGAACCTAAGTTGTGCTATTTCCTGTTCTTTTTTAATTATTTATAATCTCATCAAAGGACAGTATATAATAGGTGGGGTAAAGATCAACCCTCCATTATTAAGGTAATTTACAGACCTATCCAGCATCGCAGTATATCAGATTGCTTCTGGCTTTCTTAGAAATTAGTGAGTTTGTCAGATCAGCAAGTTTGCAATTTGTATATCCAAGGGATGTTACACAAAGAGTATTAACTCTTACTGAAGTAGAGTGTGTGTGTAACGTTAATTTTCTTACAGCATTTTTGAGAATGAGGATAGTTGTGCTTGAGCATTTGATCTATTTACAATTTATTGGGTTTAGATGCATGAATAACAACATATTAGTAAAAATTTAAATGATTGTCCTGGTTTTTACTAATATGTTGTTATATGTGCTGTTGTTCCTTATGCTATATTCCCTTTGTGGCTGGAACCCAAAGGAAGTCACAGAACAAGAGATGGAAATTAAATACCTACCCTCGCCTTGGGGAGAGAAAAAAAACTATTGTGTCTGTTCCTCCTTCCTAATATCGCTTCCCAGATGGCAGAGCCCCCACCTCCTCTTCTGACTTGCAATGGTCTGACGTTCATCTTCTGCTCCTTTGCCAGGACTGAGGCCTGTCCTGTGCTCCTCTTCACCTAGTCAAAAGATGTCTTCATTTAGAAGTTATGGCTTATACGTAGGCAGGATGTACTTGTGGCAGCTTGAGTGACAACAGCAAGGTAGTCACAGCCACGTGGCATTCAGAACAGGCTAAATCTGAAAACATTTATCCAGCCTATTAATTTTTTTTTTTTATACTATGTTGAATTTTCTACTGACATAGCCCTCTTGTCTATATGAGTGACAGGTATCCTTTTGAGTATAAACGTCCCTCAAAATGTTTACAGGTGTTTAATCATTAAGACTGTATTGAAGAACAAATTTAAACAACCTGTATATACAGTTGGTGTTACTAAACAAAATCCACTTATTTCCTTTCCTCAGGACATACAGCAATTTGAACAAATAACGTCATATTCCAAAGCAGTGTATCATTTTCCTACTTTGCAGCTATGATGAGGTATGAGTTTAAGCAAAAAGAATGGGGAAAGAATGGTGATATGTGCAAGAAAATCATGACATTAAGAACATAAAATATGATCAAAAGAATACAAATACCATCAAATACATACACTAGTGATTGGATTGGTGTGAGTGAAGTTAATATTTCAAGTCGTCTTATTTGCATGTCCTGTCATTTTATGTTCAGAGATTTTGATAGTAAATAAAGCTGCAGTAAAATTTAATATGAATGTAAATCTGGATATAGTAGCCTTGCAGTGACTGTGAAAAGTAAAGTTTTTAATATAATGCTTTCCAAATGAACATTTCTAACCAAAGAGATTTTGTGCACAAGTTCTAAAATTTCATTAAGGGACAGCCATATACTTAATACACTTGGTCTAGTAGAGATCGGTAATAATCATCTTTAAATCCATAAGTGGTAAAAATGTAAAGTTTATGGCTAGTAAGTACCGGAAGAGAGTTTTCCGTCAAGTGTTAATGATAAACCTGCTGCATGTAAAAACTACAAAAGGACAGTGCCTCTTTAACAGGGACTACTATTTGTGCTCCGTGGAGCTTTGCAGTATTAGTAAAGCAGCATGAAAGAGTTGATTTTCATTTTATGTTGTGCTTGTGAGGCATTAACATGATGTTCTAACACTTGTAAATGAATACAGCTCTTGCCTAATCTGTCATTTTAATGCCTTATAGATTTTATTTCACTCTGTGTTGTACCAGATTCTCAATAATAATAATCAACTGCTTTGTTGTTCTCTTGCAGAAATTAAATTTCTGTAGTGAGTGTGCAACTAATAAAAGATGTTGCTTGAGGAAACAAAAAATAAATATGATGAATCATAAAAGTTGTATGTAGGGGGTTGCTCATATATGAAAGACAATTACTGAACCAGTGGTAAATTCATCTGATTCTCATATTGTCAACAGCTTAATAACTCTCACAAAGGGTTTAACCATAGTAGCTTTGTCTATATTGCTGTCTGTAATCACAAATGTGAACCCCGTAGACTCTGATGTATGTAAGAGCTATATGCGTGTGCATGCGTCTATGTATATGTATATATAGTATTTTAAAAGGCTATTGACATTATCATGCTGTGTTCTTTTCTGAACCTGAGAAACTGCTACTATACTAACTTTGCCACTTCTGTAAGTTTAGCCAATTTCTTGTCATAGTTAGCCATGTGGTAAAGGGACATGGTTTTAGGGGCATGGTTTAGTGGGCATGGTGGTGTTGGGTTGACAGTTGGACTTGATGATCTTAGAGGTCTTTTCCAACCTTAATGATTCTATGATTCTAAAGCACCACAGTGGGACATTCAGGAGCCAGATTGGCGGAGAAGTTCTCAGTGTGTTGGTTAAACAGTGACCCTCACATAGAGTGCAAGAATGCATTGTTTTCAACAAGTGTCTAACAGACAGCCCTAGCTGGCTAAATACTCACGAGTTTATCTGTAGACGTTTCTAAACGTGACTTCCAAGAATATTAAATACAGGTTAGCCTTTTGCTTCACCCCTGAACAAGGACAGAGAAAGAAAAGTAGGGAAAAAAAGTTTTTGTACAAATTCCTATCTCTGAGATGCTCCTCTTGAATTTTTTTGGGGTCTCCTTACTCTTCAGGAAATATCGTTCAGTACAAAATAGTCTTTTTGACTGTAGGTAGGTATATAGGTCAGATTTTTGAATAAAAAAGCTGTAATATCAGGTACAATTTACTGCCTAATATCCACTGTTTTCTCCTTGAGGGATTACAAGCACAGGTGAAAGGTAACCATGCTATCAACTTCATATTTTAAATCCCTTCTTTCTTAACGTAAGTGGCTGTGAACAGAATAAGGCAACAGGGAACCAGGTTTTTAACCTGCATATGTGTATAAAAGCATACACTTACTTTTTGGTGTTATCTGCTTCTAGTGTAGCCTCATCTTTTGGCTCCGACTTGACAATGTGGCTGCTAATTTTACTTTCAAGTAGTCAGAGTATTGTAATTTCTTCTATTTGATGAAGTATATGCAAAAGGATACAAACAATCTTTTATAGGAGCGCGGGGGAGTTGATAAGGATGTTTAAGGCTCAATTCCTAAAACAATTTTGCATCCAACAGTTCCCATTAGGCATCAGAGTGAAATAACAAAAGTTCCCAAACAGCTCTGTTTCATTTTAGTAGGAACCGCAGGATACCCAGCACTTTTAAAAACTTTGTTACTTTTTTCCCCCAAAAGGAACTCGAGCTCCCCTAGATAATAATAGCTACTGCTGAGGAGATTGAGTACCTCTGGGGATCTGGGCTATCAGCTTTGATCTTACCTGTGATACTGCAGCAAGGAGGGTCATTAAGCAGGGCATTAATCATTCCAAGAGCATTTATATAGGTATTGCCAATTTCTTATTTGGACCTGAATCCAGTGTTGTTGATGAAGATGGGGCTGCACAGGGACAGAACTTCTTTCTGTCCTGTAATACAGAGTGTGGACTTAGATATCTAAGTGACACCACCACGTAGCCTTAGCCTGTCTCTTAGCAATCCTAACAGTAACCCTCAAGATTTTATTTTGAGTTTTTCCTGGTTCTCGATCAGACTTTTCTAGGAAACACAGCTGGAAGAAAATCTGGAGGTTGTCTTCTCTCATGGAAAATACCATATTTGGTGATGATTTTAAATTTGGATACAAACAGGGAAATAGTTTACAGAAATTACATAATTTTTTTCAGTTCACTGCTAAATGGCACATGGTGCCATTATATTTATTTCTTTGTGTTGGTACAGACCTAGTGCTGCAGGTAGGTATGCCTGCCGAAGGACAGGTGTAGGTCAAAGCACCTAAAGGAAGAACCCAGATGAGAAAAATAGAGTTGACAGTGTGAAGTGATGGAAAACTTGTAAACCATCACAGAACACATCTACTTCATGAAATAGGATAATTCAGGCTGGGAGGGACCTCAGAGGTCTTTAATCCAACGTCCTGCCTAAAGCAAGATCATCTATTAGATCAGACTAGGTTGCTGAGAGTTTTGTCATGTTGGGTCTTGAGAAGCCAAGGATGGAGCCTGCACAACCTCTTTGGGCAAGCTGTTCAACTGCTTGACATTGTCGTGATTGAAATGTCTTGAGTGCATAATGGAAGCAGTGCGTGCTGAATAGTACAGGGGTTTTTTTGGACAAGCCTGGATGTAAACAGCGACTCTAAATTCAGGCACTAGTTCTTGTGAGAGGCAACAAGGTCTGGCTGAGCGGACAGAGCATGGGCCTGGGAGCCAGGAACCCCCTGTGTTTTCATTTGAGTTTTGCCTATAACTTGCTGAGTGCCTTCCAGCAAGTCACTTTTACCCCTCTGTCTCAATGTCTCCATTTATAAAATGGGGATAATAATACTTACCTACCCTACAGGGTGTTGTGAGGATTAATTAGTTGTTGGTACAGCGCTTAAAAGATGTAAATAGCCATATAAATGCTGGATATTATCATTATAATGAGAAGCACACAGCACTGTAAGAAAAGAAATGGTCTCAAAATAGGTTGCATGTGCCATTATGACCCCCCACAAGAATAGCTTCTGGGGTTTATTTGAAACATCAGCAAGCATCAGGCTTCCAAATCCATAGTTTGATGCTCCGTTATAGCAGTTAACATTTTTTTCTCTTCCCAGTTATTTTTTATAGTCAGTGCAAGTTAGAAAAACAAGCCCAGGTAAACATATGTAGTGGTCCTGCTTGAATAAGCACTTACTTTTATGATGTTTATGTTAAATATATAAGGATCATTAGGAGGACAAGGTGACACAGCCAGTTATTTTGATAGCCTCAAGGCACTTCACCACTGACACCTGGTGTAGAATTCCAATTGGAAATGACCCAAATTATCGCAGAAGTATGAAGTTTGTGTACCTAAAACTCAAATTCCAGAAAGCATTCAAAAGTAGAGATGACAATGATAGCAATCTGTACTTTGACAACACTTTCTTAATTGTATTGTGTAATTTAGAAACTATTCTGAAAAAAAACCGGGAGGGCTCGTCAGGGTTACTCTGACATACCAGAGTCACTGGTGCCAACAACCAGAGCTCTAGTAAGTGATCTCAGCAAGTCTAGTAGAGAAGCTCTGTTGCTAAGAACGTTAAAATGCCCACCCAAGAGTAAAAATTCTGTCTTTATAACTCATTGTACAAAGTAGGACTCTTACCATTGTCATCGAAGTCACTGGGTCAGATCTGATTTCTTTTTTTCCCCCTGTATGAAATGGAAAAAAAATGCTGTTCATAGATTTCTGTTTAATAGTGTTTGCCAGACAAAGTAGAATTTTCACAGCACAAGTTCTATAGCTCAAGAGTCCTATTCACTCAGCATTTATTTTATAGGTCTTTTATCCACCCTTTCTGGCTTAAAAAAAAAAAAAGAAAAAACAGGGAATTTACCCACTTAAAGTAAGCTTTGCACCAAAACTGTCTTCTGGGTTTTTTTCGTTGTGTTAATGAAATCCCAAGAAGACATTCATAATGATCTTCAGACACAGGACTCATAAAATGAATTAACAGCTAAAAAAAGAGAAGTATTTCCCACTCCAAGAGAAAATATATACTTCCCTTTCAATAAATATGGGTTCTGTCAGGTAATATTTTATAGGGAAGTGTGATCTAGTGGTATGAACATAGGTTTAAGAGCTAAAACTATATGCGTTCTAATTCTGCGTATAACGCTGAATTTGTCTGTGGCTCCGGGCAAATCGCTCACCTCTCCATCTGAATTCTCTATGCATAGCATGGAGATATTTTTGTGTACAGTACATCATGCAGTTGCTACAAGGTGTTGGGTTAGTTATGTCTGTAAAGGTTCTGGAGGAGGAGAAGTTGCATTCCTGGCAAACAATGGATGAAGTTTTGTCTCAGAATGTTTAGTAAGACTTCAGGTACCGTTTGTGTAAGTGTACAATGCCTGAACCCCCTATATCTCCACAACCAACCTGGAAAATTTAAGGACGTTGTTTTTTCATAGTTCTTATGTACTTCTTTTTTTTCAATTGTAGATGAACAAGGAAATTCAGAATAGGTCCGGTTTTGAAATTCCCAGTGTGGACTAAGGACTGTCATTAAAATCAACTAGTTTTATCCAAGCTATGACAAAACCAAGACTTGAAATATTTTTATTTCATGTTCAACTATTTAGATAAATAGATTTTAATTTGTATGTTCTCTTTGACAAGTATCACTACGTTTTACAGGGTCACAAAAGAAACCAGATGGTGTGCAATGTTCAGTTCACTTTGTCAGGAAATGTTCATGCCATTTACAAACTATCCTCTGTACGGGCACGACCTCAGTTTGCCATGAAACGTAGTGCTGGTAGGTGGGTACTTAAAGGGTTTAGTGAGAGAAAGAAGTACAGAGAGGCTTTCCTCAGTTGAGCTGGAAGCAGTCGTTGTCATCCTCTAGTTGTGTTTAATATGAAGTGTTTCAGGAAAAGAAAGGTTCATTACGCGTGCCGAACGCGTAACTTCTAATAACCCTTCCATGGGATGTAAGAGCACATGCCACTCAGTGATGCTACTGCTGTGGGAGATGCAGTCCCCTTCACCTCTCTGATAAATCTGTGCCCGATAAAGTGTGTTTTATTTTAGCATTATTTGTGTATTTTGCTCTTATATATGCTTGCTAGCCACATAGATGTCTAATGTTTTTAATTTAGCTAAGTTGTTAGTAGGGATATCTTGTGGCAGGAAGTCCTGTAGTCTATTTGTTCACTGTAAAAAAAAAAAAAAAAAAAAATCTATCTGTTTTGAATTTGCTACTGTCTGATTTAATTAATTACATAATTAAGTTCTTGAACAAAACAGGCTGAAAAGTTTATTTTTCTGCATGCTTTTAAGTGGCTTTGCCATGACTTACCAACACATGAGAATTAATACCCAAACAGTGCTCAGCTTCATTACGCGATTCAGTAGAACTAGATAGCACAGAGGATCATGTTATCCCTCTGCTACAATTTCTGCCTGCAAACAGTTTTGGATTTCTATGAAAAAGAAAGTTTAGTTTTGCAGTGTTCTGAGTTACATCCCCCTTGTATTTAAAAAGAAGAACCTTGCAAATGTGATTCTGGCTAGATATTATTACCTATATATGTTGATAATTATAGAATAATGATGTGTACAGGGAGTTCTGATGAAGGGTATGGAGGAAAATGATTGAAGGCAGTTACAGATGGAAGTCACAGATTCCTCTTGTATGGTGACAGTTTCCAAGCTCTGTATGGCAGATTTTTCTCTGGCCTAATATGTAGTTTATCATATTTCTCTCACTTTTTATGACTGATTTATCTTTGGTTTGAGTTCTTTTTCTGAGAATGCTTACAGCACCCAGCAATGAATAAATGTAAATGATTATTTATGGTTTGCGGAAAATGACTCAGTATTTTCTTTAATTCATTACAGTGATGTGAGTATTTCTGTAGCGTACAAATATTTTTTCAAAACATTTTGAATGGTGTATAAACCGTTCTATTGGCCACTGAGTCGCATTTAAAAGAGCATGGGTATCATTTTCAGTGGGACATACGGAACCCATGCATTTCAGGGTGCATACTACAACCAGGTGAATTTGGGGTCTTACATGGTTTTCTGCTGGTTTGTTGTGGTTTGTTTTTTTTTCTTTTTGGGAGGACAAGGCTCAAAATTTAAAACAAAACTTGTGGGAGGCATGCAGACCTACTGGCATATATATTGAAACTAGAAAGAAAAATGCTTCTTCAGACCCTTGTGAAGCAATATTGCTTAATTAACCCTACTTAAGCCCTACCTTGTGAAAAGGTTAATGGGATTTTTAATGACCTTGAGTGGTCAAGGCCTCAATTTTACATTTCTTCTGAAAGAAAATGGAAAATAGAACAAGAAAGCGGTTCAAACTTCTGTGGATCTGGAAAAAAATTGGTTTACAGCAACAGCTTGGGTCATTTCCTATTTTATTTTAAATGGTTTACCCATTCCTTACCTTGGATCCACTGACATCACCGTAGATGTTTGACGCAGCACTGAGTTGCCACTTACAGGATCTGGGTGTAGACTGCAGTTTCGCTCACTTGCTCGCAGGGTAGAGGAGGGCCTGTTGCTCTGCAGCGACCTTGCGCACAAAGCTGAACACAAAGAGCCATAATGGAGATGCTGATTTTGCAGCACATTATACCCTCAGCCCAACCCCTTCCCCAGTAACCTCCCCATGTTGCACAGACCATCAAGTCTGCATCTCTCTCTCCCCCTAGAGATAAATGCTTTATCACTGCTCTTTCTCTTTCTGACTCCGTGGGTACCAACTGCCTTTTCTTTGAAAAATAGCCAAACTAGTTCGTATCCAATTAAACTCTAACCACAGTTGTTCTCAACTGGTTTTAATCTCTGGGGTCTGCTGCTTCTGTTTAAGACCCAAGGAACAGTTTGCACACCCAGTTTGTCTACTTTCCCCAACTATACTCGTTGCTCTTGGGAAAGTCTTGCGTTGACATGTCCCTAGCATTTGGAGTCCGGTTGCAGTCTGTTTCAGAGAGAGGGCTCATTCACTCAATCCAATTTTCCATCAGCCTGATCACACTGCAGTTGTATTTGCTTTGAGATTTTGTGTGGACTTTGCTGTTTTGGGTGGCTCTGACATTGTTCTGTCATACTCAATTCTTCAATATAATCCTATTCAAAAAGTTGTACTTTACAAAGTAAAGGCACGAATAAGTGCCTTGTTGTTAAAGTATAATATAGGTGTATCTATCTTTTAAATGTTACTACTAATAATAATAATTGTATTTCCATTTTCATTGTGTTGTCTGTCCGCAGGTTTCAAAATATTTTCAGGCCTTACTAATGAATGAAATCTGAATAATGGCTTTGGTGAAGTAGACAAATAGCATTAATAAATTTAGCGTTTATTTTTTAAGGAAGGTTTCTCTGACTGTTCTAATCTGAGCTGCATTGGAAGTGTATATGGAGACAAAGATGCTCAAGAAAACAGAAATTAAATAGAGTCTTTAAACTTAAATAGATAATCTTACTGATCGGTGATCATTGCCTTTTTTCATGATACAAACCCCGAGTTCTTCCTAGATGCTTGCAAGAATGCCCATAATTAATTTACATTTTGCTACTTGTTTTCAGTAAGTCGTGTCAGGTAATTTTAACACATTTACTTGAAAAGGCACTTGAGCTACAGGTTGGTTGTGGGTACATATTTCTGGGTATTTTGACTACGAAAGGGCAGTGATTATGCAGCTATGTGGAATATACCATGAATTAGGAGAGCTATAGTAGTATTATGGCTGTTATTCTTTGTGAGCCAGCCTCCAGAGGGTGATACAGATGTTCTGCCTGGTAGAAAACATACACACCCATACACACATACTAATCAGTGCATTATAGGAGTTAATTAATGAGAGAGATATTGCTTGTGAACAGTCAATACAGCAGTGCATTCAACCACAGGGTCACGAATGTGCATTCTTTGAATTTATCTAACGTAGTATATAGCAAAACACTTAGGGCGCTGCAGATGAAGCTATTAATTGCATTAAAAAACTGTCCATAATTAGGTTTGGAATGTAACTGTAATCTCTGGGATCAATGGTTCCTGACACCTGTCAAGTGGCAGGAGGGTAAAACCTTTTATAACCCTGATGAATGCTTGCGTGTGTCACATCCTTATTACATAGAAGGACTTTAAAGGTTGCAGAGTGGAAATAAGATGCTGTAAAATTTGAACTCACTGAAATGGCGTAGCGTTTTGTTCCTGTGGGCCAATTTCAGCGGTGGTGTAATTGTTAGGAATTCCTTTGAAACCAAAGAAGTTACTCCAGAGCTGAATTTTGCATTATACTTCTATGCTTGGCACTGGCAAGGGAGCAAAAGAATTAAGTTTCTTTTCAAAAGTACATGGCATGAATTTTGACTCTTGCTTCTTTGTGGAGTGTGAGCATCTCTCTGAAAGGGGGCATTCCCTGTAGCTAGTGATCATATATAAATGGAGGAGACTGTACAATTACTTTATATAATTCACACTTATGCAAATTAAAAATGGCCACAGTCCATTGTTCTGAAACCACTCATTACATCTTCAGGTTTTGAAAATGAAACTCTATTCAGAAAATCCTTTCTTTCTGCATGAAAATAGCTGACAGAGAATCTCTCTCCACTACCTGAGGTATGAGACGGATATATATATATAGATCTGTGTGTGTATGCATATCCACATGCGTCTTTTTCTGTACATGTTGCATGTGTGTATATATTCTCACACTCAAGAGCAGCTGTTTAGACATACAAATACTGTGCATGCAGAACGCAGCAGTATATGCGTGGTGCTTACTGAATGCAGATAAGTACATACACAATTTCTGTAAAATATGTGTATGCTGTATCTATACAGAAAGATACTGTAACCTAAGACTTTTTTAAATCAAAAGGAGCATTTAAAAATTGCTTAACTTAAATCGTGTGTCACTTCAACCTAATTTGTGGGAAGCTGTTAAATAAGTCTTCCTGTCTCCCCAAAAACACTCCAAGGATCAGTTCTCTAATGTACTGTTCTGCCATCAAATCTGTATAAACAAGTATAAATGTTTAAAAAGTAAAGAATACTAATCAAGATACGGAAGACATGCGCTGCTTAATAAATCTTGCCTTCAATTTATTTGTCTAGTATTACAAAGGCAGAGGAGATATCAATTAATATAGGCAAAGAGGACCCATAATTTATAATTAACTGGCAAGTGGTTTGTAACAAACAGCAGCACTGAATCTAATAGCCAGTAGAAAAATAACTAGTGTTGATTTGTCCCTCGGCAAATTAATAGAGTGCTTATCAATGACAGGGTTACATAAAACTGCTAAATAAATAATCATCAGTGAGTTAGAGTGAAGCAGATCTTTAACAAGCTTAATCTGAACCTCTTGACATCTGTAGACTACGAAGAGATTAAATGCTAAGAAAGAGAAGATACACTATACACATTCTAAGCATGCTCAGTAGCTGTGCAAGATCATGTTCTTAGGTAATGAGAAAGAAGGAAACATTTTTATTACAAAATTACATTGAAAAACGATTTTTATTATAATTAGACTGAAAATTATAAAAGGTATATCAAAGAAATGCTGAATTGGAATTAACCAGATGAGAATGGCACTCCATCTCTAAGCAATGAAAACACATCAGTGGAGTCAGTTTAGATATATTTTTGGCTCAAGGTTTTTTCTTGGTTTTATTACTCACCTTTGTCCACTTCTGGTTTCTGTGTCACTTTTGCTGATATTCCCTGGTAGCTCACTTAAATCATTGCAACAGCTAAGCAGTGCACCTGATCTTCAGAATGTGTCTTATTTATGAGCCTGGAGATATATATATATTGGATATAATTTCTAGACGGGTTTTACTTCTGTAAAGGCTTTTTGTGCAATAAGTCCATGTATGAAGGTCTCTCCAGTCCTTGCTTAATGATAATATGAGTTAGTTTTGTCCTGGAAAGCTTACAGTTCTCAGAAGGCCCAGCGAGAGCCATGCTGGGGAATCTTAAAAGGCTTTGTCTCCAAGTGAAGATGTACAGAAACTTTCTTCCCGAGAAGGGGGAGAGCAGAGACTGTTTTTCATTGTGCTTCATGCACAGGGATTGGAGATATAATGCGGATCCCATAGGGTCACCAGTAGCTCCTTGCAAGACTGCTGGTAATCAGTTTATGGCTGTGTCCCCTTTGCAGACTTTTTGGCATTAAAGAGGAAAGGGCTGTCCTCTCTAAAACAGCTATGAAATAGACTGTAGTGTGAATTCCCAGGGAATGGGTTACTTTTAATTTTGCTTTGAGTCCTCTATCCTTTTCCCAGCTCTGAGAAAAAAGACATTTTATGCAAGTAAGACTGCCATCTTTTTGGGACAGTGAGGGAATGTGCAAGCAAAAGCAGAGCTGAGTAATTTTGTCAGAAAGCTTTGTTGGAACTTCCAGGATTTTGATCTGGAGCAGAATCTGACCTGCGGCGAAGAGCTGCAAGTTGTCCTCCTTTTTTGTGTATGAAAGCAAAGCTGCCCTGACATAGGCAGGCAACGTCTGGTGAAGAGCATCCTTTTGGGAGCTCATACCTTCCCATCCGTCCCTTTTAATCCTCCTCATCCTAAAGGAGCAAAAGGACTCCTAGTGTATTACTACTCTTTCAAGGAAGTTTTTCTTCTAATCTTTTCAAACGTGATAATGAGGCAGTCCAGGTACCAGAGATAAGTAGCTTGATGGGTCTGAATTACCTTAGGTGGTGTTATAAATAGGAACTAATTGGCTGTCTGCAGAGGAGATCTTCCTGGTGAGGAGACTAATTTCATCTTTTTCTATCTTCATGGTTGGGTGGTTTTTTTTGGGGGTGGTGGTGTGAGTTTGTTTGTTTGTTTGGATTAGACTGTAGATTTTCTCAAACCTCTCTATCAGTGCTAGCAAAGAACGTTATTGGCAAGAGAAATGTTATCTTTATATCCAGCCTCTCTTTTGCCCCCTTTCTAGACTCTTCTCCCTGTAAAGGTAAGGAAAGAGGGAATTTTAGGACCCACATGGACCAAAGGGAAATTCTTCCTAGTGGATGGCTGTGGAAACTGCAGTCATGAGAGAGAAACCTCATACTAATACTGCTTCACTGATGTATTTTTATACATATTGCTTTCCCAATTTTTATTCAGAGAGTGAGTCACGACTTAAAAAGAACAGAGTAGAACCTCAGTTTTATCTTCCTGCTCCTCCCCCCAGTTAAGCCTCTCTATGGTGGACCAATGCTGTCTAGTACCATGCTGCAATGATGGATCAATGTTTCTCAAAAATAACACCACTATCTATTTAAAAGCAGGGAACTTCCTGTTGCTTTGAGTTTAGAAACATCTTAACCTAAGTGCAGAACAGGTCCACCCCTGCTTAGCTCTGTGCAAGCTGAGTAGTATCTCTAAGATCACGTTATGTATACTGCTTGTTTTATGTCTGTGTATCACTGTGATTTGTTACCCTTTTCTATTTTTTACAGATTGTTTCTAAATTTAGTAAAATCCTCCTTCCCCTGCTCAAACTGCGAAGAGTTGCCTGATTGCACACAACTTGCATAAATCATACTGGGTTAAATAAGGAACTAACAAGTTCAGAAAAATGTGAATCTCTATTGTGTACTATCATGGCATTGGACTATTACAGAGCTTGTGCCCTATCTGTTCATGGATCTCCATTCATCCTACATCAGGTGGGCCTAGAGACTGATAAATGTTTGTTTCCTCAGTAGCTGTTGTTTCATGTCACATCTGTGATGACCAGATGGCTTCCTGTATGGGGAGGTGTGCGTGTGTTGTTGCTATCCCCCTCTACCGTCTACTCCGTAGAGACTGTTTCAGTCCATGGAACAGTCTTCTGTCCCGGAGAGCACCTTTCACAGGAGCATGTCATGAACTAAAGTACAAGCTTTTGCAAGGTTGGGCGGAGTGTTGTGAGTATGAGACGTAGCTGTTCTGCAGCGCATCGAGTTGAGCTGAGACAGTTAATGGCACTGGAAAGGAGAGGTTTTCTGTGTGCATTGGGGTAACAGGTAGATGGTGATATGGAGCAGATTCTGTGGAAAAGAGGATGTTAACTATGTGAAAAGTACTACTTTCAGTGGGTGAGTGCCTGTGGAGAAGTGAGCAAGGAGATGAGGTAGGTGGTGTACTGTGTTTCTCATGGCACACATGCAATGACTGTCCCAAAATTCAAGGGTGGTTTTGGGGTTTTTTTTGGGGGTGGGTTTCTTGTTTTTTGTTTTTGTTTCTTTTTTTTTTTAATAAAGAAAATGTGGTAGCTTCACATATTGCTGTCAACACTGTCGTAGGATCACCATGTCTAAGGTGCTATCAGGGAGGTTACAGGGCATTCATCAAAATCAAGCTGATGCAAGCATGAATACTCCCAAGAATGAGACCTTTTATACTGAAAAAATGCTGAAGGCTGAAAAGGGGCTAATGTATTTAAATTATCTGTATACATGTCAAGCCCCATAGTTTCCAGAGGAAGCTAACAATTATGAGTTAAAGAAAGCTTTTCTTAAATTTAACAAGAAAAACTTAACAGAGAAAGTTATACCTCAGAAGACCTGAGCAACTGAGACGATAATCATCTGTAGTGATGCAGATGTACAAAAATACAGTTTTCTGCTATTAAGCTTTTAAATGTCAGTAAATGGCAGTTTAGTAGATCATTTGCTAATAATAATTAAATTTCTCATTAAAATGTTTCCTTCATTATTCTTCAGGTAGAAATGTGTAATTCAACGATTGTTACATCAATTATACTTAAAAAGCTCATTAAAATACTGAAATATTATCTCTCGTAGCCAGAGTACTTTAAGAGTACTGTACTAATTACAAATGGAATAAACTCTTGTAATATCACCATTTGAATTGATGCCTTATAAATTCTTAATGCAAAGCTAACATATAAAGTGTAAATCAAATATATAGATCCAATAAACCAAAACCTTTTTAATCTTGTTTTACCTTCAAAAGGATTCTGATTATTGTAATTAAATAATGCATGATATAATAAAGACCTAGAATGTGTGATTGTCATTGGCAATTGAATATTGGTGCTTTTTATTTATGCAACCAATTTATCACAGACAATATGCATCAAGCATTAAAATATTGATACAATTACACCTATCCTGCTAAAACTGTGACATGACTCTCTGCTGATGATACAAGGATGGTTTGAAATCCTTGTTAAATTTTAATATTCTGATGTGCTGGGTTATGCTAATTCTGATATGGAATGATATCTCCTATATCTACTGTTCTGCCTTTTATTTCTGTGAGATTACAAATCTGGCTTCACTTAGCATGGCTAACAAGTACTGCTTTGCTTGCTACTCTGTTAGTCGCTCCAAGGAAGAAACATTAAAAGACAGCTTTGAATTTAACTTTTTAGCGTTATTATTTTGCTATGAATACAACTGTTTAATTTTGCTGCTGCTGTATCCTGTTATTCTTTCTAAGATTTTTGCAAAGGCTTCTGGCCCAAGTCAGGAATAACTTGCCTGTAGTTAGAAGATTTAGTAAGACCAGTTTCAAAGCAAATGCATTTCCATTATTGTCCACTTTCTTGAGGCTAGCATCGTGGTGTCAAGACAAAATATAAAAGGAACCATCAGCTTCTCTCGGTTGGAACAGCAACTCTACCAGGTCAGATATAAATTGTGAAATTGGGCAAAATTTCCATATCTTTAATCTTATAAAACTGGTTTCTTTTTAAAGGAACTAAAAAGCTATACTTAATAGGCTAGTAATTATTTTTGCCACTTTTATGCAGGTAAGCTCAGGTGCAGAGAACTACTTAGGGCTATCTACTGAGCTAGTCTCTTGTCAGTCAGTTGAAAGGAAATGTATACTTAACAGCCCACAAACAGAGCACTGAAATATTTGCTATTTCAGCCAAGTCAACTGTCATGTAAAGAGTTGTATTTTCTTGAATAGAATAACACTGCAAAAGTTTGTACAAGATTAACCTATCCCACCATTCATATACTCTAATTAATTTTTTGAAGGAACATCTCGAGTACATGACACATTTTTATAGCACAAAGAAAACAAAATGGCCTAAACAAATACTTGCAGCTGTGCTGGCTTTCAGAAATGGCCTTTGGATATCACTGTTCTTTCAAGTGAGGAAAGAAATTGCAAGCTTCTGAATAAATAGTACTAGAAAGATCAAAAAGCACCAGCAAAACATAAGGATTGTATAGCTATGGGTGAAAGTAAGCCCTTTGCTGAGGGTCATCCTTGAAAATGTTCAGGATTTTCAGAGACCGAATAGTGACTCTTTCACTACATAAAATTATAAAACCATAATTTACATCTCTGATTCACCAAATTGAGGAGCACAACCTACGAAGTGTCAAACACTCGATTCTCTTTATGTTCAATGAAAGCATTTAGGATATTACAAGATGAGAAGTACTGTTTTTCCATAACTCACCATGAACTTAATCATGGTTTTTTACTATCTCTTGAGAGAATTTTTTTTTTTTCTTTTTGCTAGATGTACTTGTTTTTCTCAGTAGATACTGCCTGATCATCACAAATGTCTCTGCTATGTCATATTTATGAGCTCCTGTTTAGCTTAAATTAAAATCAAGCTCTGAGAGCAAATAGTCCAATGACCAAAGGCTGGTATTTCAGGGCATCTACTTAGTTCAGATAAATATAACCAAAATGGGTAAAGAGGAAGGTTTTAATACCTGCTTTTTTTAAAATCCAAAATTGAAAGCTTACATAGAATAAATAATGGAAAAAAGAGGGTTAGTTAATTAAATAGTTTGCTTGCTAATTGATTTTTAAAAAAATGCTGTAGTTTGTAGGCATATGCTAGTGTTTGCTGTTAATTTCTATTTCCCTTGTTCCCAGCCAGAAACTATGAAGGGAGCACATAATCACAGTGCTGTCACATGTCTGACAGAGTCTGAGCACCCAGTGCACCTAGCCACTTGCAATTTGCCAGCACTTTAAAGCTATTACTACATGTGCATATTGTGCTTGTATATGTACGTATGTAGGAACAAAAAAGTCCCAAGGAAAAAGCATACTAATATTTACGTGTTGGTAGATAAGAGTATTTTCATTCTTATGTTCATATACATGCCTTGTTTGAAATTCTTTTGCTCTGTGGTCTGGGTTGTCTCTTTACTGTAGCTAATTGGGTGATGGTTGAGAGAAAGGACTTGGTAACATGTAGCTTTGAATCATTTGTTTTAAAGAAATAAAAAATCTTGGGGCTTATTAGCACTGAAAAATATATTAATGGTTTACCTGTTAAAGTAGCAGTCTGTACCGAAAATGTGCACCTTACAATATAGATGCTTTTTCTCTATAAAAGTAGCTGATTTAGTCAGAAAGGTGACAGTTAACACTCGTTGCAGGAGAAATTTTTGCATCTTTGCAGAGTGACTTTTTTTTTTTATACTTTACCATAGTGGCTGTCCATCACGGTTGTTATGTATGCAGGCTGAGTGAGCCCGCGGGGGATCCTAGTTATTTACACTCTTTTTCAAGCTTCGAAGCTGTTATAATCATTCGCTGTCAACTTTGTGCTGACACTGAATTTTACTTTGTGTTTTTTATGCTCGGTTTGGGTCTAAAATACTGGCATCCATACCCAACACTGTAATTCTATGGGTGACTGAGTTGGCCAGCAATATACAGTATTACTAACAGAGCTTTAGAAACCTGCTGCATATGGAGATTTCAGGATTTGTTGATTGTGGACAGTAAACAAAGTCCTCAGGCTTTATGCTTTTATCCTAGTGGTGGCCCTCAGGAATAAACTGTGTACCGTGTTTTATCTCATTGCATTTTCATCTTTTAAAAAACATAAATAGTATTTTCGTTTCCTACAAAGCTGCAAAGTTAGAGCAGGAAAACTTTTTCATTGTATTTTTTATTTTCATACTTGCTTGTTTTCTCTAGGCCTGTGTTTAAGAAATGCATATTTTTCTGTGCTCAGCATGTGTTTAGCATGAAGCTGCAAATAGTAGTGGAGCTGGTAATGGGCTAATACTTCAGATCCAAATTGAAATAATGTGTTGTGTGAAATGTTGGGAATAAATTATCATGAAAGAGCATGCACTGACACATATATAGGGTTTTTACACCCTTTTAGGTTTAGGAAGGCAAATTTGCATGCCTGTACTTAAATGTCTTTGGTCTGCAATGCAGTGAATAAACAAACTTCTTTCACATGTGCGCTAAATCTTTCCTTTATGAACAGGCCCCTTAACCTTAAATGACAGCACACTGATTGATTTCTGCATGTTTAAAGTGCGAGATATTCCTGTCCAAGTTACCAGCTCCCATATGAAATTTCAGGTACTCTGGGGCCCAAAGGGAGGGATCACACAAAATGACACGACCCTGTTCTTAACTGGACTTGAAATAAAACTGGTCAAGGAGCTTGTGTGCTTGGTCAATGTAATAAAGTAGACAAATAATTACTGAGCAAATCAAACACACTTACACCTCAGATGATTTTGAAATATTATCTATAATCGGGCACTTCTGTGCTAGGAGGAAAGGTTAATAAAGTAATTTAAAAAAGATTGTGTGGAGTATTACAGAAACAGAAGAGGAGTGGTGATCATAATTGTTAATCTCCTGAAACACCAGTCCTCTACTGCACAAGGCATATATTTTAGTACAACTCCTTATTGTTCATTCCACTTACTATATTATACTGCTTAATTACCTTTTGTAAGAAATCTTATTTTAGCTTTCTTTTTTTTCTTTAATAACAAATAATGCTGATGGAAATATTTCAGAAGAAAAGCTTATTTAAAGTCCTACCTGCTAAGGATTGAGATTAAAACATTTATAGTAGATAGATAGATATGTATTTGGAGACTGAACGACTACAGAAATGCTGTTGTGAAATACCACAGTAAAGTGGGTAAGTACGTCCTCTGCTACTCCGTTTCTAGCCCTGTTGTGTACAAATGGAGCCTAGTATAGAATACGACAAGAAAGACTGAGGTTTTGCTTTTTGGTAGTTGTGATTAGTTCCTCTGAACCATGTTTCTAGCTCATGGCATTCCAGATAACCAAGATAAGATTCTTTTTCTTTTTTTCTTTTTTTTTCTTTCCCCAAGGCAAAGAAGCAGAGGTATCAGCTTAAGCAAAAGAAAGCTGTGTGTGCAGAAATGCCTCATCTTAGTTTTAAACTGTCTGTTGTCTACTTCCTTTCTTTATTCCGACACTGTTATGTTCCTTATGTAGAGCGTTGCTGAATGCAGTTGGAATTTATGCAGCCACCATGAAGCACTTGTACTTGGGCTCACAATGATTGGTAGGTTATAAAGCAGTTGGGAAGTTAAAATCTTCTTACCCTCATCCAGTGTCAATGAATGGGGCTGCTGTGCCATTTTCTGAAGGAGATGTCACAGATCATGATGGTAGCAATTGTGTAAGTCTCTCATTTGGAAAGATGGTGAGTTTTGAAATGGACATTTGCAATTTTTGCAAGAAAATGTTGTCCCTTACACAGCATAACAACTTCACTGCTCAGAAAAAATTGCCACTTGTCAATACCAGTAATTCATGGCAAGAAAAGAAAAAAGCTGTGTGTGTGCTTGAAAGAACGATTTTTCCATAAGTTTGGTAGCGGAGGTGGTTCATCTCGCACTCCTTAGGTGTAGTTAGTTTCTCCCAGATATCGGAATGCTGTCAGCAAGATAAAACAAAAAGCCTTTCAGTGGGCCAGATACATTGCTAGCTACTCCACCAATATCTCTGCATCCACTGGTTGTCTTTAAGCCAGAATGCCACATTTACCTCATAAGTGGAGTAGAAGTAGTGTAGCAGTTTGAAATGTGGAGTCTGCCACAGTTTCTACTGTCTCTCTTGTGTCATTTGCCTCCTCTTGGATGGCTGTTTCCAGAAATACAATGAGAGCTGCTTGCAGCTCCTACAGAATACTTCCCCTGATTTATGGTAGCATGGCTGCTGGTTAGGGTTGTAGGAGAACCAAGAAGATGGATATTATGGTAAATATTTATAACTGTGAGTTTATGGCACATATATTACTATGGTTTGGATTGAAAAAAGTCTAGTCCAAGCAGACATGACTTTGTGAGAGAAACACAGGCCTGTTTTCCATCTCCAGGGGATATAATCCTGAGGATGTCTCAACAAATTATTTTCTCTAATGTATAATGTTGGCTAGTAGTGACTAATGTTGAATAAGAATATGGTTGTTCCTTGCATCCTTTTAAAAAAATCACCTGAGTGATTTGGTTCTGGTCGAAGCAGATTCTTTTTTCTCATTTGTAACACAAACATCTGAGTATGTTGTTCGGCTTTGTCATCTGCACAATTCTACATTAAGATTGGAGTTTTCCTGTAACCTTTTGTAGCTTTTGTAGATATAGGATATACAGGTGGGGAAGGAAACTGGATAACATCTACATGGGCTTTACATAATTAAGGCCAGAGCACAGAACAATGTGACTTTTTTTTTTTGCAAATGAGAATCCAGAATTTCACACTACAAATATCTGAGATGCAATACGCTGAACAGGTTAGAAAAGTAATATAGTCATAGTAATTACTTTCATCTGGCAAAATATTTCAGTCAGCAATGACTAGCAATAAAGTAAAATGATCACCTTTAGTATATCTACTACAAAAACAATTCTCTAAAATAAGAACAGCTTAAAATATCCGCTGGAATACAAAGCATCAGTTCTGGAGTCATACATTGCTTTACTATTTTCATGGGCTGTGGTACTCTCAAAACAATTCACTTGAAATGAAGGCCTGGTTCCAGACAAAGGGGGGAAAATTACTTCAATTAAGGATGTATAAATAAAGAGAATAAGATCCATCACGTTGCTGTAAAAATAAAATCTAGTTTTTTGGCTTTTAGGTTTTATACAAATCACTTATATCCTCCTTAAAAGAGATCTTTTTTTTTTTTAATATATAAATATAGTGAATGCGAAACACTATTAATCCAGTAGTAATATCATCTGATAGTAGTTAATCCCTTCTTAGGGATGGCTTTGCCTGGTCCTTTGGAATATAGAAATGTGCTTTTACTGTTAGGCATTTTGTTTAAGCATCAATCAGTTCTTAATGCTTAATTGTCGTCTTTTTTTTTTCCCCCTCTATAAAAGACCACCTAGTAAAATGAATACTGTCTTCAAAGGTATTTCCTTGGGAGTCTTATTACATTCTTTAGCCAGTTATTTTGTATTCTAAGGTTATGGATCAAGGGCAGTCCCATGCCTGTGGTTTGGACTTGGCTATCTGCTGTGACAGGATGATGCAGACGTACCAGAAGATCCTAATCTGTCAGAGGAAGTCTATTAAGTTCAAGCCCCTAAGCTGTCTCAGCCAAATCAGTGATACCAAACTTACATTTGTTTTTGTGATGACCATTCATTTTGGTCAAATGAAGAAATTGCTAGTGTGGTTTTTGTGGCTTCAGGGGTGAAATCTATGAACGTCACGTATCTTTTAGCCTCTCTGCTCTCTCTGAAACATTATTGAGAATGCTCTTGTATGGAAAAAAAAAAACCCAACCATTTTTATTGCAGCTGTTTATAAGTCACCTTGATCACAAAAAGTTGGGGAAAAGAAGCATTAGCTTCTATAAAAATAATCCTTTTTGTGAATAATAGATAAGGTTGGAAAAAAGCTAGACTGTTTGCAGACAACTGTGTAGCAGGAAGAAAAAACAATTTTGAAATACATCCGGAAAGATTAATTGTGTTTTGGAATCGTAGTAAGCGCTGTTACAGACTGTGGACCTTGGACTTGTTCTGGAAGCTATGGGCTTGGCTGATTTTGAGGTCCACTCAGTGCAGGAGAGTAAACAGAAAAAAATTATTGAAGATATTTTACTGGTGTAACAGATTTAAATACAGATCTTCAGTTTCTGTTTAAATAACCACCATTATATATCAAGACATATCAGATGGTGAATGTAGAACTTTTTGTGCTGTTTTAGCCATAGAATAAAGAATATAGGGCAGATATGGGCCATTTTTGGTGAGGTAAGAACAAATTGCTTATTTAATAGCCTTTTTCAGCTCCAAGACATTTTCTGTCTCAATGATATTACAGTTTCCCCGTCTCTCTTTTGGCAAGTTGTAAGGTAAAATTCTGTCCCTGTTGAAGTCGCACTTTGGCCATATAATTCAGTGGGATCAAGTTTATATCCTATGTGTAGGATATAAACTTGATATATAGGATATATAGGCTCCCCTTCGGCTGGAGCTTGTCTAGCAAACTTTCACCAAGGAAGAGCTGAACTCATGAATCCAGAGTGAATCCAAGTGAACTCTTGAATCCAAAGTGTTTTATTTGGTCATGTTGGAGTTTTCATAACTTCAGTGCGGCCATGCTCAAATAAAAACTTGCAGGCCAGATCAAGCAATAAGTGATGATGTTAGGTTTCTCCCTTCAGTATGCAAAGAGAGATTGCATAGGCAATTGTATAGGCAGCACGTGTAGCTTGGAAAGGTGCTTGTATTCCTCTGAAACGTCTGTGACACTTGGCTCATTTTTTAATTTGTGCCGTTTTCCTTCTGGACGGGACTGTTTAGAAAACCTCAATCGAGAGCATTGTATAAAGGGTGTGGAAAAGAAGAGGGAATCAAAATCTGGTGTTTATAAAATGTGAGTTTGATTATGCCATGTTGCCCCCAGCTTTATTAGCTCTGTTGTCCTACTGTTTTGTTCAAATTCTCTCCGTGGGAGACTTTTATTCATAAGTTTATGTGACTTTCCACTCCTCTTCTCATTCCTTTTGACCCTGCTCCTGTTTTCTCCTCCTCCCTGTTTGCCAGCTACTATACTTAGGACAGCTAATTCTTCAGGAGGGCCTGTTTCCTCAGGAATGTGAAACAGCATTCAAAGTCCTGAGCTAATTCACCAAGTTCCACAACTAGCAGTAACATCTGGATGCAAAATGTGTGAATGGAAAGCTCCTGCAAGAGGGATTAGAGAATAGATGTAGAATGGAAAAACCCCAAACTACTCAGTCTTTTTTCGTCACATTTTTAAAACATAGGCAATGTTTAGACTAACAGGTTTTGTCCTTAGGAATTTACACTAGAAAATTAATCTAATGAATGCTTTCCTTTATAATGGTAAGATAAACATGATTTTTAATATTTTTTTTGATAGCCAAATTATTTCAGAATGTGACACATACATTCAAAAAAATAACTTCCTTTTTACTTGCCTTTATATAAAAAGGTGTAAGGTGTGTCACTTCTCCTAGGTCTCCCAAAATGGATCACTGACTGTGACGGATAGTGATTAGTATATGTTTTTTTGTGCAAGAAAACAAAGATTACAAAGATGTAGTTAGGTCCATTTGCTTTCGAAAAAGTAACACTGTAAGGAGAAAAAATGATTTGCTAATTATAGAAATTGCTGAGTTTAAACTAAAAAGCATTTAATTTAAAAGCTAACCTTATAAAACTTTATTCGTGTGACTGTTCCTTTGTTCTCATCAATAGATTCATTGGAAACACTGTTTTTAAGACTAATAATGGCCAATGCCAGAACCAACTGTGCAAAGTTCCCAAACATACTGGTCTTGAACTCTGTGTTTGAAAACCAGCTTAAATTTATCCACATGCTCAGGAACCCGCAGGACTGTCGCCTTGCAGAGCTGTTCCCTTTCTCTCATCCCCATTCAGAGGGATATTTGCATGCATCAAGCTAAGGTGTGCATTTATAGCGCAGTAGCATCACTGTACTAAGTCTCAGTGTGACGCTTTTTAGCTTGCACTGAAAGCACCTTTGCAGGGTATGATTTAGCAGAAGTATTTTTGGGATGCATCAGCACTGCAGGTAAAGATGTGACTGAAATCTATGTGCCTGCCCTGGACTTGCTCTGAACTTCACTGTATACAGATAGCCTTGCAGACACCTCATCACAAGGTACCGTGTCAATATTTATCTTCTGGGTTGTACTTCTGGAACCATGTACAGTTCAGTGCTGCCACTTACACTGCTACCAGTTTAAAGCTAGTTAGCAGAAAGGCACCTGCTTGTACACTTGCAGCATAACCTTATAAATATACTTTTGAGGTGGATGAGAGTACTGTCTGCACTCAAACACAATCTTCTCTGGATCCTGAAGGGTTTGCACACCAGTCCCTAAGCAAGTATGGGTTTACAGTTGAGCTGCAGAGTACATCAAGGGGGAAAGGCAAGGTTTTCACCATCCCTTGGTGTGAGCCCAAGCACATCAGTGGTTAGGTATAATCTAGGCTGAGGTTGCCCATCTGAGTAGCCCAGACTGCACGGGATCAAAGCTAGCAGGTGTTTCTGCCGAGTTCAGCAAAGCATTGCTAGAGATGCCCTCTGTCCTGGCTTTGAAAAACTGGTGCTCTGTAAATTCACCTGCTGCTTCTGCATTGGTTACAGAAGAAAAAGGAGATTATATGTTGCCCTATGTGCTGATATATATTAGGCGGAGTTGGTAATGTCGCATCACTCAGTCCACGGTATATACAATAGGGAAACATCATGTATAATGAGGATACTGCTGTCACAGCGAGTGGGGTGGTATGTGGCAGGAGGAATTAGAAAATGCAGTGTTCAGCTAAGTGAAAAAACAGGAGATCAAACCCTGAAATCAAACCTGCAGCATGTTTTTGTTGCTATCTTTTGCTTTGGAAAAAATCAACTGTTCTCAAAATTAAAATGGTAAAAACCAAAACTGGTGAGAAAGCTCTAAAATTACATCTAAAGGTGTTCAGCTAACTGCTTCTAGCCAAAAAAAAAGCAAGAAACTGGCAAAAAATTATCATTTCAGATTCCAGCAGATTGGATTGATCCCTCATATTTCGTCTTTCCAGTCACTTGGATGTGGCGGTTAATCATTCATGCATGTTCTGAAACTGAAGTTGCTGATTTTCTGCTTTGGACTCCATTTAGAGCAATCTGAGGGATGCTGTAACCCCGATTACCTGGCTACCCTGGTATTGTAGAGATGTCGTGGGTACTTTGTGCACGCCTTAAAACCCCAAGGAAAGTCCTTGCACTCCATTCATGAATGAGCACACAAAATAAGTTCACAAGACTGTTTCCTGTAAGTCAGAATACCCTGTAACATCGCTTCTTTCAGATTGTTCCTGTATATTGAAAAAAACTGTTTGTTTTAAAAGACCTTATGTATGTGTACAAAACTGATTTGAATAATTTTAAGCGTAGCGATATATGATATTGTCGCTTGTGGCAGTTGAACAACTAATCTACTTGATGCAGTGATACTAAATAGGCTTCAGAGAACGTGTGTCAGTCACACGGTGTGTGTGTTAGAGCTCTTCAATAAGGTTTTAGTTATTTCAAGTCAGTATTTTCTGTTAGAATCCCCCCAGCTAAAAAATAAAATGAAAAGCCAAGCATCAACCTTGCATTTCAAATATGAACTGGAAACAAACCCAATTTACAATTCACTAGATGAAAATTGTTCTCTTCTGCCATAATTCAATTCACATTTTGTTTATTTGAGAATTCATGTATTATAACTCTTCTTGCTCACACTTGTGAATATCTTGGTTTGTTGCATCCACTAAGGCTTTGTTGTTTTGGTTTTTTTATTATTATTATTTTTATTTTTTCTGGGTTTACATTGTAAGTGGAGGCCTCCCCCTCCCGACAAGACCTTCCACCTGAGGGCAGCACAGTCATCAGCTCCGACTAACTTACTTGGAGTCAATCTTTCTTGTCCCAATCCAGCTTCGTCGCAGCTCCAGGTCAGGTTTTGTTTTAATCCCCCCCTTACATTGTTTGCAATAATGAGATATGATCACTCTAACTTTTCAAACCTTTCAGCTTCATTTTACTGGGAGCTGCATCCCTTACTTTACGTTACAATATAGAGAATTTACCTCTGTTGTACCCTGTGCCATTATAGTGTACAGCATCTTTCTTTGTCTTACCTTAATGTATTAATGTTAGAAGTAGCATATGCAGAATGAGGTGCTAGGAGGGTCTGGATATCAATATGAAAATGTATACTTTTAACTTCATGCTATTCCAAATGAAATTGAACCTTTTTTCCTACTATTCTGAGATTTCTTCTCTTAAACTGGATGCTGACAGTGCAAGAGGTAACACCTTTCAGCAGGTAAAATATGTTGTTATGGAAGGGATGTATGGCAGGGATGCTGACAACAATTAGCACATGCTACTCATTAACAAACGGAGATTACAACTGAGCCGAAATGGCAGGCTGCCATCAGCGTGATAGTTACGGGGCAGTTTAATTTCTAACGAATGTGAGCACTGGATTAGTAACAATATTCAACAAAATGCTGCCTGCATTCTCTTATGGCTTTCATTACCAAATTGAAAATCTGTGTAGATTTCTGAAAATTACTTTTAAATGTAGCCAATCTCCTCGACTGCAAGGCTTGATTTGCTGGTGAGGGAGTCCTGCTGTGAGATTTTAATGAAAGATCATAGTGCCCCTCCAAGACCGTCAAAGAGCTATGGGCCCTAAAAGACCTGAAATAATCTGTTTTACTTTTAATGGCAGCCATTTTATATTCATTAAGATCAAAATGCAGTTTTGCAGGCAAATTGCAAAGCTGTTCCACTCACAGCTTGAGAACCTGGAGGCCCTACAGCTTTTTATCTTGTTCATAAGCAAATATGCAGTTAATATCTTTTAATATGCTTTGATGCTTGGTACCTTATGGGTACATTGTACTGGAGGTTAGAGAACTGCATGTTTCTTTGGCAGTGCTAGCAACGAACTAAAGCACTAGTCCTTTTATTTCCATAATGGCAGAAGAAATGAGTCTTTTTTTTTTTTTTTTTTTTAGTTTTTTTTTTTTTTTTTTTTTTTAATATGAGCTCTGCTCAAATAAATTGTAAAGCACCGTGTAGTATATGTTCAG
>NW_009231847.1:60000-63017 GCF_000690835.1 Fulmarus glacialis
TGTAGGTAGTGACATTTGTTTAAAACAAAGTACTGTAAAACTGAATTCATTTATGCCTCTTACTTTGTTAGGTTGCTCATAGACAAGTAATAAAATACACCAATAATATCTCTGTTTGCAATAAGCTTTAATTATACAGACACCTGATAAAATGCAGATGAGCTATCTGCTCTCTGTGTATGAGGAGTCTAATAAATAGAACTGGCAGCTCATCTATGTGCATGTATGTGTATGAGAGAGACAGAGAGTGGGAAAAAGAGAGGGACTCATCTGTAATAACATTGATAGCTTTGAAGGTGGGACTTAGTCGTTTTCACAGTTTTATTGGCTGAAATTATCAGATGAAAAGGATTGGCACCATTGCGCATGTGTGTTTGTATATACGCTTTTCCCGGCAAGTATGGAGGTAAAGGGAATAATGGACAGGTATAAAATTCTGTGCTTTAATGATCTACCTTATATTTTTATTTTAACAGTTTGAAGATCTATTTTCTGCTCCCTTTACTAACGTCAGTAAAACTGAAAGACTGACATACTTGAGAATGGATTTCAAAATACTTTTTTTTTTTTTTTTTTAACCTTATGGATCCTGATCTGTGGTATTTACAAGTCTAGTTTCTTTTCCAGGCAGAGGCTAACTCCTACATTGACTTTCTGTGCCATCGTCAGTAAGAATCCATTTGATACAGGTGTAACCTCCTGTTATGGCTGAATGTTGTAATGTCATGAGTGTGCTTTGAAAGCTGCAGTGGGGCTCTGCCTCTCCTGCGTTCTTTAATCATGGCACCTAGGTCATATATGAAAGCAAGTCTCAAGGCATGTAAGGTCAGTGAAAGTAGTGTTTAGTTTAATTTCTGCCTCCCTCATCTTTTCAGTCTTCACTGAATTATCCCAGATCTCATAAGAAAACATCGGTTAGTGATCATTAATCCTCTACATACTTAGTGTTTGTTTACCTTTTTCAGAGGATGCTGGGGACTGGATGAAATCAGGCCTGCAGTAGCATTCACTGTTTAGTGTCAGATGTTTATTCCAGCAACTGCCCTGAAAAGAAAAAATGTATCCTACATCTGGTGGAAGTTAAGGATTTTCTCCAAGCTCCAGGAGCCTGAAGTCCGGATTTTTTGTTAAAGCAGAACATGATATATGACGCTCCGGCTGTTTCTTTCATACTCTCAGTTGACGATAAGTCTGGGAAATGAAGGATTATAATTGTTGCTTCAACAGGTATTTACTTGAGTGTTTACTCTAGTCGGGTCTCACAAGCTATCTCCCAGTAGCAGAGTGTGTGGGGTGTGCTCCTGAGAGCATCCTCCAGGCTAGCTTCCAAAACACTCCTGATTCAAATTAAAATATTCATATAGGCACACCTTGGGAATCCCAAAGTTATTTGTAGTTTGTGTAGTCCTTACAGTGTGATGCTGGGTCAAGACAAGCAGTTGGATCCAGGCCGGGAGCGTATTAGATAAGGCTTTCTCTCAAACAGTGCATTAAGGGCAAAATCGCATGTCTCTGTGCCAACATTTAGCTGGTCGTTCTATATCTAACTAGACTGTAGGCCCCAGGTTTCTGTAGCTCAAGATGCCCAGAATAACGTATAGAAAGTTATGAAAACTACAGCATTTGGGACTCTGCTACTGCTGAGGGAATTCCAGGTTCCCTGTATTTCACGTAGTGATTGACAATACTTGGACAGAACAAATGCTTGCTACTTTAAGGAATATATGTAATCCTTTTCATAATGGAGAAAGATATTCTGCCAGAATGTGATAGGAAACAATATTCTGGAAGCATCAGGCCTCAGGGAACAAGATTTGGTAGTAATAAAACTGGTGAGAAGTATTATGAAAAATGTGGAGGGGTGGGGTCAGCCTTGTAGAGGAATTTTGACAGCATTCAAAATTGCCAGCAAATAAAGCACACAGGAGTCATCAGACCTGTGGGCTGGATCCACCATTAGGTGGATTTCGTCTGAGAGGGTAAAGGGACAGTAGCCCCAGCATTCGGGTCGTTTGCTGTAGCATGTAAACTGCTGAGAAGTATTATGAAAAATGTGGAGGGGTGGGGTCAGCCTTGTAGAGGAATTTTGACAGCATTCAAAATTGCCAGCAAATAAAGCACACAGGAGTCATCAGACCTGTGGGCTGGATCCACCATTAGGTGGATTTCGTCTGAGAGGGTAAAGGGACAGTAGCCCCAGCATTCGGGTCGTTTGCTGTAGCATGTGCGAGATACGCTGTGTGAGGAGGAAGAATTCATGCCCCTTCACCAGCACTGGCTTGCTTTGTTCACAGCTGCGCTCAGCCCTTAAATATTTGTGTTGACCTGATGGCAAGTGAAGATGTGTAGAGAAAGGAGTTCAAACTGTTGACCTGCCAACACAGGCTTTTGCAACTTGACTCCAGTCGTTTAAGATCTATGATCTGCAGTTGAGCCATTCTCTTCCCATCGAGGGGAAATGAAAGATATCTTGCGTGTGTTACATAGACGCGCAAGCAAGGTTATTGAGATGTGGAAATGTAGAGATTCTAACACAGAAATACCTTGTTTTCAACCCAGATGGGGATGAAAGTTTGAATACTGAAATTATATTACGTGGTTTGACAGTGCTAGGGAATATCTGAAGTGCGCTAGTATTAAAGATCCTGAATAATGTAGGAAAAGGTTGCTGATTTTTGTTGGGATTTGTTGGGAAAACTCTTCAGAATAAGAGCATAAGTTCCCACTGAACTTACATAAGCCAGAATACGTATGGGTACACAAGAAAGTCTCTGTTATTGTGGCTAGCACTCACAAGAACTGGTGTACAGAAATATGTAGTACCTGTATATTTTTATACTCCTTGGGGTGACATACAAATTTATGTACATATGTATTTTTCATCAGAAGTTTAGAGTTGACAGTATAATGTGCTAGTTGTCGAGGTGTTCAAGCGGGTTTTTTTGACAAGAATCTCAGTGAAACCTGGGATAGATACCAAACTTGTGCACCGATTTCATATTTTTTCCTTTTTTTTT
>NW_009231848.1:0-433 GCF_000690835.1 Fulmarus glacialis
GGCCTTTGTCCCCCCGGGGCCGGCGTGCTGAGATGAAGGGGTGGGCAGGGGATCTGCAGCAGCCACGCGCCGCCCGCTCCCCCTTAGAAGTTGTTGTTGCTATGGGGTCTATTGTTGCCGGCTTTCCCCCGGTGCTTTGCATCCTGCACCTTGCTTTTTCACAGGGCGAGCAATAATGCAAACTATTTTTGCTCCTATAGTTGCCTTCTCGCATTATTTCCCCCCCTTTTGCAACCTATTATGAGTGATAACTCTGAAGAACCGCACAATTCTTCAAGAGATTTTCCACCACCAGCTCGTATCGCACTGCTCACCGGTTATTCTGTCCAAAAAGCCCAGGAAAATCTGCATATCTGGGGGACGTTATTAATTACCTAACGTGACATCTCTAACTCTGCAAAGATTCGTCTCTGGCTAATGAAGCTGTCAGGGG
>NW_009231848.1:471-3012 GCF_000690835.1 Fulmarus glacialis
ACATCCAGCACAGCCCCTGCTATTCCCAGCCCAAGCCAGCGATCCCAGGGGAGCACAGGAGCAGGATCCAGCCCTGGTGCCTCCCGGCATCACCACGTCACGTCCACTTTCCAGCTCTTCCGGATCGCCTTGGCAGAAAACCAGCTGAAAAGCAAAACCCTTTGGCTTCTCTATTAATTCCTTGAGGTCGAACCTGCAACGGGAGCAACCAAAGAGCGTTGATCCTCCTCATGCCCCTGCAGATGCCTTGTGTGCTTTTTCAGGGCTCTGGGGAAGACGCTACGTATGGAGGCTGGAATAAATGTCATATTGTCCCAGGGAGAGAAGCAGGATCCCTTGCCGGGGTGCTGCAGGCTGCCAGGCTCTCCCCGAGCAAACCAGCCCGTCCCGTGGGCAGGAGGTGGTGAGGTTTCTCCTCCAGTGCCTTTCCAGCAGTGGGGAAACATCCTGTGGGATGGGAGCCGGGACAGTTCTGCCATCAGCCCTGCTCCTGGGAAACCTCTCCCTGCTGGGTCCAACCTGCTGCTTGCATCCTCCAGGATCCGGCTTTGCAAAACCTATTGTAAGGGATAAATAACTCCATGGTGGGAATGATTCCCCGTAATGGAAGGTGATCTTTCCTGGTCTCCATCAGCTGAAAATCAAGCTGTATAATTGCTTAAACGGAAAGTGGTATTCATGTTTAAATAAATTATTGTATTCGTTTAAAAATTTCTAATGACGAAGAGCAAGCAGACTGTCGAATTGGCGTGCCAGATCGTCTGGTTCATAATGACAAATGTTTTAATTAAAATAATTCTAATTAAATGGATGTCAAAAAAATGTTCCTGTTCGAAACGCACTTCACAACCTCACATCACATCCTATCAGACGACAGACCACATGACAAAACAGAAAATAAACTGAGACCTTTAGGCAAATTCTCCTAAAAGACGCAGTGGTAATTCCCCTGCCACGTGTGACATGCCGCCTGCGGTCGACGGTGCAGCGGGGCCAGCTGTCACCTGCACCCAAATGAAAGCCGCTATTAGGGCTTTAACAACACCGAGCTAACGCATACGTATAGCTCTTCGCCGCTCCTTGCTCTCTGCAAACATTAATGCATTTGCAATCCCCCCGTGGTCTGGAGGAGACGGGAATCACTGCTCTCACCCAGCACTCAGGCTAAGGCTTGCTCTCCTCCCGCCTAAGCTGTTCTTAAAGATGGGGTTTGGATGCTTGAGAACATGTAGCTGGCACTGTCTTCCCTGGTTGTTGTTTCGATTAAGGAAAATAAATGTAAGCAGACTGAGCTCATTTCTGCACCCTGGATGCAGCATGGGTTTCCGCTCTGTTTTTCTAAAGGCATCTTTTTCCTTCGAAACGCTGGCGCTGGGGTGACCGGTGACGCAGGGTGAACAGCTCGCCGGTGCGCAGGAGCAAGCTGCAGCCGAGTGTCCCCGCAGCACCCGGGTGCTCGGTGCGGCCAGAAAAGCTGCAGGAGGCAAAAGGGGGACATCGACGGCAACATCCCTGGGACATCTTTAAACTCCACTACATGATCCAGAAGTAATATAACAGGATTTGGGGCCAGTTATCACTTCCTTCGTCTGACAAATTTCATTTAACATACCACGGGTATTTTCAGAGCAGTCCCTCCAGGCCCTCGCGGGGCTGCAGGTGAGCGTGGCAGGAGCCATCCCATGGGCTCCCCCAACCTCTGTCCTGCATCCCACATCCCGCATCTGCATCCCGCATCCCGCATCCCACCCTGCACCAGACAGTGTCTCTCCGCCAGCAGGGCCAAACTCTGTAATTGGATCTTAATTACACAGCTCTCCGAGAGGTTATTTTTATTTCTTTGTTTGTTAATGCAATTATTTAGCTGCCCTATTTTAGCCTTGACCTTGCAGGAAGAGGGTATTTTCCAGTCAGCATAATGCTTTATCTTTGAAAGCTACAATCAATAAGGATAATTAATGATGCCTGCTGCAATGATAGCCTCAGCAATCATTATACCACATTAATCCCTGCAGTCAGACTGGGGTCAAGGCCATCTAAATCATTCACCTAGGGGTGGAGAAATTCAAATAATTTACCAATTTAAATCCGAGGAAACAAATCCGACTTTATTTTTCAAAGGCATTTAAAGCGTTACATTTTTAAGAGGCTGCAGCCCGTTGCGGCCGTGTTTTTGCGGGAGCCCTGGATGCGAAGCAGCACAGCCGCGATGCTCCTCGCGGGAAACCAGGTCCCCTCCTGGGGACGGCGGCGGGGATGTGCACCAGGGACACGCCGCACGTGCCACTGGCTTCGCCTAGACCCTGGTTTCACTGGCAGGATGAGCGAGGGGCAGGGGACTGGCCGCTACCTATGAGCACAAACTGCAAAAGCGCTGATGTACCTTACTTACTTCAGCCGGCACTTCGCACACTTATAATGTATTAGGGCCGGGAACGTGGGGGGTCCGTGCCGAAATGCGTGTGCTGTGTTTGAGCGTGCTGGGAAGCCCGAGGGCAGCGCTGGGGACTTCCCCCTCCGCAGCCCTCCGGCAGCTCCGGC
>NW_009231848.1:3043-6871 GCF_000690835.1 Fulmarus glacialis
CTCGGGGTGTGTGCAGCAGCCGCTGTGCCGGGCTTTTTTTAACGTCCACTATTGAAGGGACGTAGCTTTTTGACATCTCTGTGTTAGGAGTAAAGATATCCCTCCGTCTGCTCCGTGCAAAGATAATTTTTGGGATGCAGCCAGCGGCAGGGTTGCATCCTGATGCCTCCTGACGTGCTCAACTGGGGCTTTGCATCCCTCTCGCCCCAAGGGGAAGCCAACAGCATCCCAAGCCTCGGGGAGGAGAGGGGTCCCATCCTGCCCACCACCTGCGGGCAGCCCCGGCTGCCTGCTCCCAGCCGAAATGCCCGCCTGGTGCACGCTGGGAGAAAAGACCCACCAAGGGCTTTGTCAGGATATTAAAAAAACCCACAAAGCCAAGAGCTGGTATTATTATAGCAAGGCTGCAGAGTAATGCCCTTGGCCAAAAACCGTGTTTGTTGATAATCAATAAAGTTTTGCTGATCTAAATCTGTTCCTGGTGGCTCTTGCAGGGCTGGTTTTGCACATTTGGGACATGCTGCCTGCTGCAATGCCCGCCACGATGCCCACCAAGATGCCCACCACGATGCCCACCACGATGCCCACCATGATGCCCACCATGATGCCCACCACGGTGTCGGCCGCATGAGAGGGACGAGCAGCAGCGTGGAGCAGGGTCTCAGGGCTCTCTCTGTGCCTCCCCAGGGTCTCAGCCCCATTTGGGGGCTCGGCAGTCCCCAGGGGTGGATGAAGTTTGAGAGGCACCCAGAAACGTGTAACGGCGTTGAGTCCCTCCATCGAAATGAAGGGGAAATTTGGTTTAGTTTTGATTTATCACTCTATTATGAACAAGTTTGTGTTTTCACCAAAGTCATTCTCCTTGCCTGTACTGAATTAATTATATATTAACAGTGGCGTATAATTTATATGTGGACATATACAATAAATTATGGCCTAACTATATAATTCTACACATATAATTAATTACATTAAACATCTACATTTTAAGCCTACAATTAGATAACCCTGAGAGACAATCCTGTTAGCATTTTTAATAAATACTTGTGTTTGAAGCTGTTTAACAGAGCACCTGATAACTGATATAGCAGTGTTAACATCTGTTCCATTATTTCCAGAGGACGTTTGTTTAACGTAATGCTCCTCACATAAAATATGCATTTGTTCTTGACTGTCAAGTGCCTCTATTATTTTATTAAAAAGTCAAAAAAGAATATAATCAGACTTCATAATTTATGTGTGACATTTTCATTACAGAAAACTTTATGCAAAATTGAATTCTAAAATTTAATTTCCTGTGATGTTTAAATTACTTACTATCTGGCTCCTCTCCAAACATTGTGATCACTCCAGGCCCCATATGAATTCTATTAAGGATATGTTTAGCTGCTGCCAAAACGTACGGGGTATTTTTCTATGTAATTCCAAGAATATGCTCCTTAAATTTATTTTGTGCCAGTTTAAATAGTTTCCCTCACGCAGGAAAGAAACGCAAGACATTTTTAACCACCGCCATGGCTTTTTTTGTTGTTTCCCTTGGTTTTCGGTGCCCACCCCGGCCCTGGCCCGTGGTCCGCCAGCCCCCTTAGCCGGGAGGAGCAGCCCCAGCGGCCCGGGGAGACTCGGCGTAAGCCAGGACGAAGACCTGGGCTTTCAGGGAGCCCTGCTCGCCACGTCTGCTGCGTGCATTGGAAACCAGCACATGCAAATTAAGTGTAATGAGTATGCATGGGCCAGGATTATGGTTCATGCAGCTTCGGTTCACAAAGCCTGGGTCTCGTATTGCCTCCACTCCGCGTTATCTCCCCGGGAATGTCTTTAACATCCATGTAAGGAAGAGAAAGCAAAGATGAGGCCCCGGAGAAGAGCAGAAGTTGAGTACTGAGAGGGGCTTAATGTAGCCCAGGGGGGATCAGACCTGCGGCAGCGAAGCGGCAGCGAGGGGCGTGGGGTTGGGAGACCCCAAGGAGGGGCAGGGGGATGCTCCGACCCCACCGAGAAGCCACGAGACGTGTGAAATCACCCGCTTCCCTCCTCGGAGGCTGCCCACGCCTTTGGTCCCATCGCCGCCATGGATGCTCAGGCCACGCATCTCGCCCAGGTCTCCCACCCCCCAACCCCTCCCCTGGGAACAGGGCTCCTCCAGCCGCCTCTACGGCCTTGTGGACAACATCAGGTTTGAGGACAAATATTTGATGAGTAAACCAGGCGCCTCTGCCACCTCTGCAGATAGCCCAGCTCTTCCTGGCAGCTCTTTCTTAAATCAATCTGCATTTTGCATGCCCTCACCCACCAGGAGCCAAGGCACCATCAAAGCTGAAGATCAATACATCCATACGGACTATTGCTATCGGGTTTGGTCATTTTCTGAGCAGACCGTGTCAGTAAAACTCGGCTTGCTTCAGTAAAATAGCTTGATCTCATGAATCTTCAGAGAAATCCATGGAAAACCTTAAGGCATGCCTTTGGAAATAATTTAGCTTGCTGTTGCAGTGAGGGTCGCAATGTTTCATGTACCGTGTTCGACAGTGATGTAAGAGTTTCCAAAATGAAGGCGCTCTGCCAAATTTCTGCTTCCCTCCCTTTGTCTGGTATCTGGGAGCAGCAGTCACGTCCTGCTGCCTGCGCCTGCCGGGGAAACACGAATAGGAATAAAGAGGTGGTGGGAAAAGCGGAGGCTTGCAGAGAGCAGAGCCTGTGCCCTTCGCAGCTGCCCCTGGTGTGGATCTCGACCAGGGAGCTGAGCACGGTGGTGCACATCCCAGCTCATCCCAGCATGTCCCAGCTCATCCCAGCATGTCCCAATATGTCCCAACTCATCCCAGTACATCCTACTTCATCCCAGCGTGTCCCAGCTCATTCTAGCACGTACCAGCTCATCCCAACATGTACCAGGATGTCCCAACTGATCCCAGCACATCCCAGCATGTCCAGGCAGATCCCAGCTCACCCCTGTACATCCCATCTTGTTCCATCATGTGGCAGCTGATCCCAGTACATCCTAGCACACCCCACCATGTCCCAGCTCATCCCAGCATGGCCAAACACATCTCAGCTCGCCCTTGCTCATCCCAGCATGTGCCAGCTGATCCCAGTACGCCCTAGCACACCCCAGCGCGTCCCACCTCACCCCAGCTCATCATCCCTTTGGGGACGAGTGGGACAGGGCTGAGCTTCTCGGCATCCAGGCAGCACGGCCACGCCAGCGCCTTCCCCAGCACCGACGGCGAAGCCGTACATGTGAGATAAGCCACACATCACCAGCTCCAGGCGGGTGTTTGACTGTGCCGGTGTTTTGGGGTGCTGCTGCACGGCGGGACTGCCCGGCAGACACCAAGGCCAATGGCCCAGCCCGCTCTGCGTGGACGCTCCTTGCAGGAGGCTCATGGAAAAGTCATGCTAAACATAAAGGGCAATTATGGTGTACCTCAGCACACTACCTAATTGTTATTAAATCTCTTTTTTAATAAAACCTGCCCTGACATGGGATATACATCCAGGAGCTTTCCCTTGCGTAGGAGGCGGCCAGCCGGTCGCGGGTGACGGTGGCTGAGGGCGCAGCGATGCACCGAGCACTAAAACAGATGTCGTTGCGGAGCCTGATTTCCACCGACCCTAACTCATGCTGGTTGTGCTCCTGCGGGTTAGTTTGTGCAATTCATTTGCTTGCTCAGTGTTCACGAGTTATTCCCTTAATGTTCACTGGCGAGAAAAATAACCGGCCCCGTTGGGAAGGGCTGGATTGTTCCCGGGTTATATGCGGCACGTCTTACGGAGAAGGGGAGCAAACCCGGAGCAAACCCAACTGCCTGGATGGAGTGGGGTCTC
>NW_009231849.1:0-11664 GCF_000690835.1 Fulmarus glacialis
TGCTGGCGTGCATGGTGAGGAGGTCCAGGCTGAGCAAAAGCCTGCAGCCCACATCCCCAAAGAGCCAGTCATGGGAGAAGTAGGTGCAGACCACAAAGGGGATGGTGGAGAGGTACAGGAGGTCAGCCAGGGCGAGGTTGATCACATAGACCCCCAAGGAGCCCGCTGAGCGGCCTGCCACCCTGCCAGAGGCCACCACCACCGTGTAGATGTTCCCCGCCATCCCAGTGAGGCACATGATCAGCAGCACTGCACCCAGCGGCCCCGTGACTGGGCTGTCCCCTCCCAGGACGCTACTGCCGTCACCCCCGCCACTGCTTTCCTCTGAGAAGCTGCCACCCTCAGGATCCTCTCCAGGCCTTGAGCTGATGGGAGAAGGGTCACAAGACATCTTTGGGTATGGCAAGCAAGAGCAAGTCAGGCTGTCAGAGACTTGTTCCTTCCCCCCCTGCTGTATGATGGGACACGTCTAGCCTTAACACGAGAGGGAAGAATGGCAAGAGTTCAGCAGACGTAGGGTACTCCAGAGAATTCTATTCCTCACCTCCAGCCGCCCAGTCCATTTTGCTGATCTTGTCCATCACAAGCTCTGTCCGGTAGTTTTCCTTAACCACCAAAGGGTTTTCCTTAACCACCTCCCTCCCCTTCAAGCCAGATAGGTGCAAAATAACCTCTGCCAGCCAGGAGAAAATGTCTCTGGTCTTCACCAGCTCCTTGCTTGTTGCTTCTCCAGCGTTCGCTGGGCCCACGGAAACCGGCAGACTCAGTAGACAAGTGGATTTCTCCTTCTCCCAGGTCTGTGTCCTCCCAGCTCAGAGAAACCCTGGAGAGGTAAGCACTCCCCCCCAAACCAGCCCCTGGACAAGTCGCCTTGCCCACTGCAGAGAGGAATGTGTCTGACTCACAGCTTCACACACCGGTGCGAACGCAGTCCCAGTTTATACTGGGCTCTTAGTCACTAGCTGAGGAGCCGTGCTGGCTTCCACCTCTTTCTTGCAGACATGCTCCTTCTTCCCCAGTGCCTTCCTCTGGCTCCCTCTTCCTTCTTGTTCTTTTTTCCCTTTCTTTTTTCTCATTTCCCCTTGCACAGTTTTCCTCATTTGAAAGAGGATATAGCTGAAAGCCAAGACTCCCTAATGTGGCAGGGGGGAAAAGCATCATGCTGTGGCTTTAGAAGGGAAACAAGGGCCAGCCCTGAAAGTGCTATAGGCAGAGCTGCCACACTGCTCTCCTTGGCACTTAGCCAAGCTGAGCTGAGCGGGCCTGTCCCCCACTCCCTTCCAAGGACATCAGGATTCCTTGAGGTATAGGCATTGGATGTAGCCCCCAGTTTGCAAGCAAGCCCACCAGATGCAGGTCATTTCACATTTTCTATGACCGGGCCCTGTTCCACCCTTGTCCCCCTGTAATCAGCAAGCTCCTAGAAACTCAAAGGGCTGGGTATTTTAGAATCCCCAAAGACCATCCTCCTTCTCTAAGCTTTCCCCCTCCTTCCCTCGAACCCTCAGGACCTGCTGCCTCACCTCAGAGCAGGGATCAGAAGCTTGTTAGGTAGGCATCATTGCCTTCTAGCGGGCCATCACTGCATGACACCTATGCCCTCACACTTCTGCACCCAATGTTATCCTGCTCTTTCTTCACCCACATCTGAGCTTCATTCGTCTCAGGGAACAGGCACGGTGGGACAGAATTTGCAGAGCAGACAGATGCGCCATTACTAAGTGTGCCCGGCTGTTCGTTCACAGGGGTTTTCAGGCCACTCCAGCCACACACTTTTGCATTGTCAGTGTATTAGCTTAGTTGTGGCTGAGTCAAATACCTCCACTCATCTCCAGCAGCAATAATTCAGCAGCAAACATGAGAAGGAAGCATCCCATCAGTACTGCCCTCGCTGCAGTAGGATCCAAGCACCTTCCTGAGCAACGTGCTGGATGCCACAGCAACAGCTTCAGGGTGACCGTGCCAATGGAGTGGGTGTATAGCGCACAGGGCATTGATGGAGGCAACTTGAGAGGCCTCCCTCTGGGTTATCTCCGTCAGCTCTTGGCATGTCTCGGTCACTCTCCCTACTCTCTTCCCAGGGGAGAACAGAACGTGCAGGTTATTGGGATGGGGCTTGAGCTTTGTTTTAATGGACTGCCCCATTTTCATGTTATCAGAACCGAAAGGCACTTCATTTTGGAACACAAGCTTTGCAATGGCTTTCGGTTTTTAGGACAGTCATGCTCCTAACTGGGAGAGATCAGCAAACTGCAGTGAAAATATACTTTTGGATGGAATGCTCCATTGTGCCATGGCAGCAGAATGAGTGATGCTGCTTCTCATCCAGGAAGTTGATGCTCCCAACTGGTTGTGGTGGTCTCGGCACAGAGAGGGGTCCCCAGAGAAGCAGAGGGGGACCATGACTTTGCCCATTTGGCTCTGATGGGAAGATTCACAGTCCACGTGCCCCAGAAAATGCAATGAATAGCCATGGCTCCTTGCTCTGAATATCTGTGCTTCTTTTCAAGAAATGACCTCATGCCTTAGCAGTTAGCAGCTCAGCTCATTTAGGAAGTTAGAATAAATTACAGTGGGATTTTTTAATTCATTTCTTTAGGAGCTAATTAAAATACTGGTTGCCTCATTAATTCCAGTTAGCTCCCTTTAACACATGAGATGCCTACTCTCACACTGCCTGTGTAAAACTGCAGACACATCAGCTACTACAGTCATCAACAGAACTCAGCAGAACACAGCTCTCCCAGGAGAGCTTTAAGAGATGATCTTTAAGATATGAATCATGGGTTGATTTAGTGGTCAGAGCTAACTGTTACTAGAAGGACATGAACATACAGACTTCCCTGATATACTACTGCATAAAATTTTATATATATATGATATACAATATATACATATGTAATGTATAGGGCAGAATGAAAATGCCAGGCTTTTGACACACAGAGAATGAGGGAGCAGAGATCCATGTATTACTATCTTCAGACATCAACTCCTAGGCTCTAGTAAAGACAACAGAGAGTCTGAACTCTGTATCAGACATGCCATAAGCTGCTCTCTGCAGGACCCAACCTCTCTCCATTGGTTTGACTAGAGACTCAAATTTGACAGCTGAACTTCAGTGGCATGAATATCCCTCACAGCATCTTCGCTAAGGCAGTATTGCATTTCCCACCACTTTTTGTTATGTGCAAACACACACACACACACGCATTATCCACATACACACATGTATACACACACATTGGTTTTAGGCGGATCTCTTAATCTTCTCTGTAGGAATCGGAGGAAGGTCTCTACAAAAATGTGGTCTGAAGAAAGTTTTCAAGCCCGTGCACGGCAGGAGGAAACAGGCCTCAAATTTGGCTGTTAGATTACATCTTTTAAGTGACTTTTCTCAACTACAGCTCCAACTGATCAAGTATCTAGATGTTTCACATCTCTGTCACCAGCAGAGAAGACGTTTCTTGTATAGGAACAGTCTCTCCTAGTCCAGCAGCCCCTGCAACCCACTGGGGTGTAGCTTGAGCCAGGCAGCTGTTTTCTTGCGTAAGGTAGGTGGCTGTCTGCAGTTTCATGCAGGAGTCCCATGTCCTAGGTCCCATGTCCAACACAGCAAGTGCCAAGTTTTCAAGGCCCAATTGACAGGCAAGGCCTGCCAGCATCCAGTCAGGTCACAGCAATTTAACAGTGACAGGTTGCACTGCGGATTCAGACTCACAAAATTGTGCACTTCAAAGGAAACAGCTTAATTTGGCCCCCAGAAAAAGTGGACCGTCTATGGGGGAAAAAAGTGCTTCAAAGAGTGCTTCAAGAGCACTGTGTTTCTCTGATGATCTCCTCTCCTTTCCTGACAGCCCACCCAACAGGACCAGGTAGAGTCGAGTCATAGCGAGGTTCCCGCATGGCTTCCTAGGATTTAAACTTGAAGTAGGCTTCAACTGTAGTGAAGGAAAAACGTGGTGCATTAGGGCAATACCCTGAACTGGAGTGGCAGGAGGGGAAGGAAACAGCATCCAGGCACTTACTTGCATATTCCTGTGGTGTCATGGCCTGGTTGATGACGCTAGTGAAGGCTGCGATCCAGTCCAGCTGGTCCGTCTCTGTCTCGCAGGTGAAGAGGTATTCCCGGTCGGGGGTGACAATGGTGAGGCCATAGTGCCAAGAGAAGTTGCCCTGTGTCCCCGAAGGCAATCCCTTCTGGACGCTATAGCCATTCTCTCTGCTGCCCACAAATACCTCACCCTTAGCAAACGCATCCTGCACATCAGGAAGGAAAGAGAGGGATTTACGGAATCCCAGAAGAACCAGGGAATAACAGCAGTGCACCCAAGCACAGGAGAAGAGCAAGTGAGGACCAGGAATGTAGCAGCAAAAAGCTTTGAAGGTGGTCAGGGGATTCAGAAGAGCAGGGAGGCTATGCTCAAAGGCAGCGGCAGAAAGGAAAATTTAAGAGCATAGATGTCAAAAGGTCTGAGAAAGGAACTGCTGCTCCTGTCTCTCCATGTCACCCCACCAAGTCACTCTCCTCCCCATCACCACCTTTACACTGCTGCCCTCCCTCTTCCCATTGTCTGGAGGCAGTGAAACAAACACAGAAAGCATGCGATGAACTAAGTGGGATGGAAAGGGGAAGACCCACGGTCCATTCAGAGCAGCTGGGGAACCTGCAAGCCTCCCTTACTGCAGAGCAAAGACTCTGGTTGTGCTTTGGCCCTGCCCTCAGCACTGTGGCCCGCAGCTGCCAGAGGTCAGATATCCCCCTCACCAAAGGGTCCTTGAAGTACATGAGCCTGCGGTGATCCAGCGTGAACCAGCGCTTCTTAAAAGCCTCTCTCTGCTGTGAAGGGAAGAGGTGACATATGTAAGGGGACAGTGCCCTCTGCCGCAAGCAGTGCGAATGGATACCCAAAATTCATCCCAACCACTTGAACCAAGGCCCAGCTTTAACAGCAACCTCCTCCTCACCCTTTCTGAGCTGAGAGTGGGGATCAGTATCGGGTTTTTCAGTCCCAACTGCTGTCCCCAACTCTTGGACTTCAGTGAAGGACCCCAGAGTTGAGACAGGAGAAATCTAGACGCTAAGTACCTGTAAGGTCACGCACACACAGACACATGCAGAGAGATCTGTTGTTCTGGGAGAAAGCAGTGACTCTGGCTTCATCTACTTTCACATGTGTCCTTCCCCTTCCTTTTATTCTCCCCTCCCTTGGTGCACACACACTGTTCCCACGGGTGTCTAAAGAGTCAGGGGGGAATGGGGAAACAGCAGGAGAAAAACATTGAAGTAGGGAAGGTCAGTGGCTCTCTGGCAGGTCCCTGATAGATTTTTTTTCTCTCACAGCAGCTCACCTTGGGACCAGTCTTCTCCATGTATCCCTCCTTCAGGAAGTTTCTTGTCAGCCGATTTTTAATCTGACAAAAAGGCAAGAGTAACATTCACTTAGCCACATTTCTTTGCTATTTGCTTTCACCCCCCACCCTTCCTTCTATTCCCCCAAATTCAGCTGCCTTTCAAATTCACATTTGCAGAACTGCCTAGCCAGGAGTCATTTCTGTCTCCAAAGTGCCCAGAAACAGCAGAGAGCGGTTGTTCTCTGGCCATTGCAGGGGCTTTTACACGCACTTTCTCATCCCTCTATCTAAACATCTCTGCAATTTCCACTTCTGTACCTGGGGATCTAATAGTAACTAATGGGCTCTTTTATCACATAAACGAGTACCAGCGGGAGACTCAGCACCGTGCTCTAGTGCTGCCTTACCTCATTATCGCTGGCAATGGGAAATGCTACCTTCAGATAATGGAACTGCACAGAGCGAATAGCATTGAACCAGTCCACTACCTCCTGAGAACAGAAAAGGACAAGACAGAAAGCTTAGCCAGAGCAACAGTGAGCCATCTAAATTCACTCAGCTGCACCCAACCCTACATTAACTACAAACACAACCAGTTCGCCCTCGCCAGCACCTACAGCATCTCCTTCACACAAACACACACCCAGCACGGCTGCCCCATTCCCCACATGCACAGGCAGCACATCTGCACATCTTCTACGGCAGCCCCTCCCACACAAACCAACTCAGCCAGTGCTCCTGCCCTGCTCCCTGCAGCAAAACTCTCTCACAGACAAACACAGAGCCAGAACCCCCACCCTGTTACCTACAGCAACTCACACATGCACACCCCATCCTACCCATGCTTCAGACTATTTAATACCAGCAGCTTCTCAAATCACCTCAATTGCTTTGCAGTGTTTGATGTTAAAACAAGATACCTTTCCACTTTCATGGTAAACAAATATATTCCGGGTCTTGTTGTCTTTGAGATAGGTGAGCTGCAGGCCATTGGGGTTCCCAATCTTCGCTGGCTGGAATGTAGCATTGATGACATCTATTTTAACATTGATTTTGGGTTCTTTGGCCTGAAAACAGAATGGCATTGGTCATGCATGAGCAATCCTAGTGGGAAAGAGACCTGAGCTGACTTAGTGGAGTAAGGCAAGGTCAGAGGGTGTTAAAAGGTAATAACTGCCCCTTCTCAACAGAACTGTTGTAGCACACATCCCCTTCACTATGTGGCGTGTTCAAGCCCAGTGGCCCAGCCCCTCCAGTTTAGATTTGAGTGTGCCTACTATGGAACTGCCAGTGAGACATTAAGAGTGCATCTGACTTTATAGCTGAGCCAGTCTAAAGGCTAACTGACCCCAAAAGGAAAGACCCCCCTCCTGCTCCTCCCTACCCTAAGCCATTTCCTCCCTTGCAACAGTATACTAGCACTTGCCCCATTCATTTCAGGGAGATGAACTAGCAGGAGAGTAGTCCTCCTCAAAACAAACCAAACAACAGGTTTTTGCCAACTTGGCTCACAGTGGGGCGAGGCTGTTTCCAGGGATGGTGCAGGATTACACAGCCAGGCAAATGGATAGGGGTGAAGTGAAAGATCAGCCCTTTTATCAGCAGTGAGGGAAGGTTGTAGGGAAGCACAAAGGGAGGATGTGGGGAAAATGTCAACCTGACAGTAGGAAGGGGACCCCTCTCCTCAGTGACATGTTTCTGTTATCATCCCTGGCCTGGGATGAGCAAGGAAACCTCAGAAACATGCGTAGGAAATAGAAACATCTCCGTGACCCGACTCCGCTGCCCTGGTATGTACTGAGGTGGGAGTTGACCACCATACTCACATCCTGCTTGGTGAAATACTTCAGACATCCCTCTCTCTCAGACAAGAGGAACTTGCGGGGTAGGAACTGCCCGTTGTCTCGGCCTCGCTTCCAGAGGATGCCTTCCTTCACCCCTAGGAGCAGAAAGGCCACTTTTGAGAGCATTACCCCACAGTCACGGTAGGCATCAGAGAGCTGCATGCAGCCTGGGGTCCCAGCCACACCTCTGGGATAAAGCTGAGATGGACTATGGCTGAGAACAAACACCTGAGAAGGAGAGGTCTCACTTCTGACTTACAGCTGAAGATGGTGGTATTCCTGGGTTTGCAGCCCAGATAAACGGTCACCAAAAGACATTCCCAGATGCTTCCCACCTCCTAGTCCGGCTCCCACTACTGCCTCTGACAGCATGAGAGCCGTCTCTCTGGTGAACACCAGAGTCCTGGCCCACACAGACCTTGGCATGGGACCAGAATTCTTCCCACTTGACTCTGCAGGCCCTTGGGCTCCAGCACCTTGTGTCACAGCACTGGCAGTGACAACTGCTGTGGTTGGAGAGGGTAGCATGCAGCTGGACAGAAATTCCTTACTTCCTGGCTCCGCCAGGACAGCAAATGCCTTTGAAAAATGCCAGCTGGTAATACCAAGCTTGGAAGCAACCTGTGGCAGTGCTAACCTACGCTGCCCACAATTTAAACTCCCCCAAAATAATGCCCTGTAAGTACCAGTTGGGTTCTCAGGAGTACATGTGGGATTTGCAACAATGACACTATAAGCTTTCTCCTCACGGTGCTCAAAAGCTTCCAACAAAGGCAACAGGCAGGATATTTTGGTGCTGTGCTTTGCTCTTACCATCAGAATATGGCAACTGTTTTCCCGGCTCAGTGAACTCTTTGCGTTCATATTTGGCCCGTATCCACTGTTCTCTCAGCACTCTGGGGAGAGAGGTGACAGGTAGCTCAGAAACAACCTAGAGGAACCCAGAACTGCCCTTCCCCCTTTTCTTCTGTATGCAGCAACTTACTGGCAGTCATTGTAGGTTGGCTGGTAATAGTAAATAGGGATGTGAGCTTCGTATGTGGCTTTAGTCACAGCATTCCCATGCTTGGCCAGAAACTGCAGAGTTAGAGAGAGAGTTAGTGCCTTTCCTTTGATGCAGACTCATGTTGGGTTTTTTCTTTCCTGACCCACTACAGGGCTAGATGCACGTTGAGCTCTAATGGAGCATTCTCTTTCCTGTCCATTGCAACATCCCAGCAAAGTCTGGCTACAGAAAGGTGGGTCTCAAAGGTCTTGTCTACTCTCAGAAATTACACTGATTGCACCTGAATCAACAGAATGTCATAAATGTCACTTCTGTGGGGCTGGGTACACACACATTGAGTGGATTTGCTGCCATGCCCCACATCTCTGCGGAGACCGAGTTCAATGACAGCTCTGCAATGCCATCTGGGAGGACATTCCAAATCTCTTTGCTCCTCTCCAAAGACCAGTGAGATACAGATTATTTTATTTGGATCTCTGGAAAATTTTTTCAGTCCCCTGAAGATTAGTGGGTTGGGGGGGTATAATGGGGAGAAGTCAAGTTCCCATAAATGCCATTTTTCTCAAGAGATCACATTATATCTGGAAACTCTTGTTGGAGCATGGAATTGCCCAAGATTTTCCCCTCGGACTGCTGAAACCAAGAGGAGACATTGAGGCTGGATGGTGCTGGCGAGTGGGAAATGAGTAATCTGGAGAGACAGAGACCCTGAGCCTTGGCAAGATACATTGCAAGAGCTCTGCATTTCCCATAAAGTAACAGGACATGGGGAGACACATAAGGCAAGTGCATCATCCCTCCCAGTGGGTTATGGGGAGTTACCCTCGCTTAAGTGTCCAGAGCACGAGTAGCAAAGGGACTACGTATCAGATTCAATCTCCAACTCTGTGAGGCCAAAGGGCTGATTTTCCCAGGACATGTTAGTGTATGGCCTAGACCCAACCCACCTGACACACTACCGGGGATAAAGATCTCACCTGCACCTGAGCATCGTCCCAGTGGTCCATCTTCAGGGATTTGACTTTGCTGATGCTAGGGATGTTGCGGTGAATTCCTGAGCAGCTGAGGCATATAAAGACACCCAAAGTAGAGGATGCCCAGTCAGGATCTGAGGGTATAAAAAAGGGTATGACTACAGGTGGTACATTCCCCTGGAAGCTACACCTCAACTGAGAACATAGTCTGGAGAAACAGAGAGCTGGGTGATCACAGTTTCATCTAAGCTGATTAATTAACACCCAAGGTACAGGCAGGAAAAAGCATAGCCATTATGCTATGTTCCCCCTGCTTCAACCACTTCATCTGAATCCCTATTGACCTGAACCTTGAAAAACTCCGAAGTGCTCTGCGAATTCCCTTTGCATAAAGGGTCACCCAAGATGAAACTTAAACCACCTCTGGGAAAAGATGCCAGGAGCTATTTAGTGCAACACAGCAAACCCCCAACAGTATTTAGCTCTGGAAGTGGAAAGCAGCCTTGAATCCAAAATTCTCCAGGGAGAATTTAAGAAGGTAAAATGGTACTAATTAGCCCGGTCTTAATTTGGCTTGGGTGGTATGTTCCACATGTCCCTTTTGGGAGGAGTACGATGGGTGTTTTTAGCAGCGCCTGTAGGACCTCAAACTGGACACCCTTTCGAGAGGGCAAGCCCTTCAGTAAAAGAAATCTCTTGAGGTGCCTGTGGCAGGTTGTCAGCTCATAGCTGAGTCACGGAGGAGACAATGCCCTCCTGAATCATGCCTTCTTTCTGGAGCAGTTAGGATTTCACCAGGAGCTTTCCTGTCAGGTCCTGACTGGGCATGACCTTGATTTGTATTTGAGATCTGACACGACTACAACCCACAGCGCTGCAGCTACACAGCCCCTGCTCATCTGGCACTACCATGTCCCTGTCCTTTTTCCCACCAGTGCTGTGGCAACATCTCCTTCCTTCCTTGCCTACTCACCTCCAGGGAGAGGAAGCAAATATCCAGAAAGAGCAATGCCCCTCCTCCCTTTCTGCCCCAGGCTCCTGTGCAGTCAGATAGCCCGCACCAAACTGCTGATAGAGACCAGCCCCGGCTCCCTGCTTCTGACTCTTCCTCCAGCAGCCCTTGGGGACTCACCTGGCTTCCCGCAGTCTGCGCACAAAGAATTTTCCGCTCTTCTCCACACCTCCTTGAGGGCCTTCATGCTCCTCTCGTTGCCTCCAGCCATCAAGTCCAAATGCTATCCCTCTGGGTAGGGCAGGGCCAGGAGGGCAGCTGCCTGCACCTTCTGCACCTGTGGGCCAACCCGCTGGGTTGCCCAAGGGAGAAGGAGCCACCAGAGCGCCAGAAGCTCTTGCAGACAGAGGAAAAAGGGGAAGGCAGGAGAAGCTGTAAAGTTAATGGAAGGTGTGGAGGCCTGACGGCGCACCTGAGCCGGCTGAGCGCAGGCAGGGACGAAGAGGCTGGAGGCTGAAGTGCACCCAGACTGCAAGTGAGGAGAAGGAGACCTGCCCCATGGGCGTGGAGGGAAGTGCAGCAGTTAACCACAGAACTGGTTTTTCCGCATTTCTGCTGGTGAAAGGACAGGCCAGGAAAAGAGCACAAGCAGCAAGAGAGCTGATAAAGGCGAGGCGGCCCTGGACGAGCAGCCGCCAGGCCGTGTCAGGACTCCTCACGCTCTGTGGGCTGGGGGCGTTGGCTTTGGCTACCCCCGCAGCGCTTCAGGAGCTTCCACCGAAGTCAGCTGGCCACCACACAAGCATTACATCCATTTTTAGGGCAAGGACTAGAGGGCAAGAAAAGTTCAAGAGTTCAGCCAAAGTCACTCAAGCCAGCAGCCAAGAATACGGCAGTCCAGATACCCTCACCTACTGATGCCGATACCTCTCTCCACCATCGACTACAGAAACGATGGCTGTTCAGCCAGGTGCTGCATCTTGGAGAGTCAGTGGTGGTGCTGAGACCCATCCCTGTGCTTGCCTCCCCTGGCTAAGAGCAGCACAGGTGCCACTGACACCAAGCAATGACAATAGCTTAAAATAAACTCAAACCTTTATTGAAGAAATGCAGATGTTAAATATTTGCAGGAATGATCTTTATTAAAGTGATGCAGATGTAAAATTCTCAGAGGAGTGGCAGAGCAGGTCTCAAGGCAAGAGATCAGGTGCTACACTGGCCACAAAAGGCAGCGCCATAAGAGCCTTCTGCCCCATGGGGCAGGTCTCTGAAGAGGAGGAGGAGGTGGAGGCACCCAAGCCTGAAGGACCACCCTGCCCACTCCAGGCTGCATGCCAAGGCTTGGTGGCAGACACCTACAAGGTCCACGACAGCAGCTTCTCCCTCCTGGCCCCAGCTTGGGGGAAAAAGTGCACCAGGAGCAGCTGAGGGGACACACGCAGGTCCCACACGCAGGTGGAACAAGAGGACCCAATGCCGGCCCCACTCTGCTCCTTCAAGCCACCCCGCAGCCAAGGTAGTGGCCGTCCCTCCCAC